>NC_142600.1:11595537-11715301 GCF_041222555.1 Hakea prostrata | reverse complement strand
GTGAGTTGATGCTACTGTTTACCTTATAGCCGTGATGAACACTTAATGGTACTATGGATACTTCATATAGTTACTAGCGAAGGTTATGTCAGTGTTTCTAGCTATGTGCTGAAGGCTATTGTGCTCCTTAAAAATAGTCCAACGAATTCCAAAAGCATAATATTTTATGGATACTTCATATGATAGCTAAACATTTATTTGGAAGGTTTTTGTGATTTTTATTATCCATCCGCTGCTATTCTTCCTTGCGGATTCTGTATTGGCATGGAACATCAATTCTTTGTTGGGAGATTAGTCCCATGGCATTCCATGCCCCCTCATTTACCCGTGAGTCTCTCCACCTAATGGTTTGAGCTAGCTTTTGGGATGGATATCTTCATGCTAACAGAGTGGGATTTCTCCAGTCCTGCTGCAGGTCTTCAGATCTGCTCCATTTATTCATGCATGTGTAGTAATTCCATTTGCATTTATGGGATGGGTAATATTGGGAGAATAGTCTCTCATCAGCTAACCCAGCCTTATTTTGTCTCCTCATATATCTGAGTCTATCCAACTAATAGTTTGTGCTTTTGGTATGACTATTTTGCATTCTGTTAAGCCCATGACAATACGACCTGAAATCAGAAAAACCATTATTAAAGAAGATTGAGTCATGCAGATAATAAATCCAGTTGCAAATTCGGACACCAACCTGATGGTGACATTTGGAGGGACATCAAGACTGCCAGAAATATTTGTCAGTTCATTATTCTGGAAATCCCTGGAAAAAGAAATGCAAATACCAAGTTTCAGCAAGAGTTCTAGTGAACATCAAGTGTTAATACATGATTGTGTAACACATGGGACCTTGATTCTTGGTAATATACAGAAGACACTAACATCAAAGAGAAGAGAAAAGGCAGTGGTAGAGAAAGAGAAGTGTGCTTTGTGGTATAGAAGTCTTACAAAGTAAGTGTTTCAGTATGACTGGAATTCCCATTTTGCCAGATAGTGGATGAAACAGAACCATTCAATGAGTTATTTTCTAATGACTGCAACAAGAAATGAGTTACTAAATAAACCCAGATAAATAAGCTATTTGAACTATGAGCTGTAAATGATGTCAACAAATATTACTAGACTAAATAAAGGAAAAGAAAATCTGAAGTATACTCACAATATCTGGAGATGAGGCAGACCCGAAAAGTTACTAGGAATAGGTCCATGAAGATTGTTGTGTGACAGATCACTGCACAAATTATCCATATAATTTCTTGTTTGTATTAAGTCAAGTGTTTTGATTTCTTTAGTTTAAAATATCATGCATTTTTCATGAATCATGGGTTCATAAACATTGTTAACGTGATGTTTGTTCATAAAAAATTATCACTCAAGCTAATCTCCATTCATTTGACTTATTTTTTTCAGTTTTCTCCCCAACTTTGATGCTAAGTATGATGATGAAAATTAAGAGAATAAAATTGAGATATTGAAGGAAACCAATGGGATAAAGGTATTATTTTTGAACACCTAGTGGAAGCTTCCTATTTGATCTCTTTGAATATAATATTCCTAATAAGTTCTTTGGATGAAGAGCTGCAGGTTAATCTCTTTCCACAGAGCTGTTTGATCTTATTTAATTCTCTTTCTGGATTAACTTTTAAGCTGCGTTTGTTTGCTGAATAAAGGTGGGGTGGGAAAAAAAGGGTGGAAAAATTCTTGAAAAAAGTATAAATTTCTTACTTTTCCTTTAAATCCCAAAATTGTAGAATATTTGGTTGCTTGGAGTGGGAAAGTGAGAGACAAGTTTCCTTGAATCAAGGAAGCAATTCAAGGAAGCTTGTCTAGTGAGGTGGGCGCCCAATTTTCCCAATTCATTGATGGGATGGAAGTCCTTAGACAAATTGAATCGGAGGGGGAGGGGAACTGGTTCAATAGCCCCAAACATACAATCACGATTGTGGATAGTGGCGAGCTCCTTTAGGCCGCAGAAGCCATCTTCCCTTTCCCTATTATTTGTTTGACCAAAATTGTTTGTCCATACACATCCTTTCTTAGGCGATTGTGTTGAATTTATTTCTTGGTGCCTAATTTCCATGATGAATTCGTATAAAAGGTAGTAATTATGACTTGCTAATTTAAAAGACACAGATTGCATGGTTGGATTCGTAGTTTCATACAAGAATAACAAGGTAGGCGCATCTTTAATTATCTATTCCTTGAAGCTACCTTTGCCATCTATAAACCTATTGAAAACACCTGCACGGTGGTCCGACGCTTAATCATAGTTAAGTAGTATTGAAGCAGATGGTTGTCTACTTAATTCCAAACAGTCAAAGGATGTTTAAGGAGTATATAATATAGTACTTACTACAAGGGACATTAAAGCCTTGTTGTCTCATTAGTCGAAACCACAAAGAAATTGTATAAAGATGGTTTCCAACACAACCATCAGGTGGGGTGTCTTGCATTTGTTGTAGCACCTCCTCTATCTCGCCTTCAAAATGGTATATATGCCACACCAAGCCGTTGCAATGAATCAATCAAGTTTAACTTCTTGGCAGGATCATTGGCATCAGCCCTTAGCATCCTTCTAACCTCTTCTTTCAAGTCTCTATCATTTTGAGAAGCACCATAAACCTGCAAAATGCTTCTTCTTTGTTAATTTCCACACTAATACAAAGAGAAAAAGAAAAAGAAAAAGAAAAAGCCATAACATAGATCCCATATATGGCTCCGGTACTCTCTTTGTTTTAACACACAAACACTTAGTTTTGATCTACGCACACATGTCGCAACCAAAAAACTTGTTGTGAGCTTAACGCATGCACCACACAGTTCTCTTGTAGTCTGACATTTATAGCCACGGATCCGTTAGAATATATGGCAGCTGGAGTAGGAAATAAAAGGCTAGCATGATAAACACGAAAGGCATGTATGGGTAGTAACCAAGGAACGAAATCTCGCTGGGTTCGCCTGGTTCGACATCGCTGATACTTTGGGCCTCCATTGGTCCTTGCGATCCTGATGGCTTGCTTGAGACCCAAAGCGATCATGCTCGAGAAAAGAAAAGAACTAAAGGAGTAGACATGAAAGGAAACCAGGTCTTCTGCAACGTGAGGGCCTGCGACACGGTTGGGGCTGTCGGCGAGGGTGTTGGATGGATCTGTTGTAGAACTGTAGAACTGTAGACCTACAACATTTCTCCTATTTCTCAAATGTATACCTTTTCAGTTTTCAATTTTCTTCTTCACTCAGAAGAATTCCAGTGTTTCTTTCATTCCACTAGTTTGGATAATTCTTCTTCTTCTTTACTTTCCTGCTTTCTTTCTGTCACCGTTTTTATCTAGTTCTCTGTACTTGTGTAGAAATCATTAGCTTTGTCTGTAAAATTTTGAATTTTCTCTGAAGTTTTCCGAGACTGATCGTCCAAAGTAAACGCCTAGTTTGTCCAGTTCTTGATTTGGTCTGAACAATTCTTCAGTGTTCTCTTGTGTTGGTTAGCTTTACCCGTGAGATTCTGGATTTGCTCTGCAATTAAGTAGCGACTTGGATTTCCCCTTTTTTTTCTTAAGATTTGACGAAAAGGAAATGTTGGAGAAGCTTCGGAACCGAAGGCTGGTATTTGTTGGTGATTCAGTTGGTAGAAATCAATGGGAGTCCATGCTCTGTCTGCTCTCAGCAGCAATTCCTAATGAGGATTCAATTTATGAAGTGAATGGTAGTCCAATCACAAAGCACAATGGGTTCTTGTCGTTTAAGTTCAGGGACTTCAACTGCACTGTGGAGTATTACAGAGCTCCATTTCTTGTGTTGCATGGCCGTCCACCAGCTGGAGTTGCAGGGAAGGTAAAAACAACCCTAAAAGTGGATCAACTGGATTGGAGCTCTGCACGGTGGAAAGATGCAGATGTACTTGTGTTCAATACTGGTCACTGGTGGAACTATGAGAAGACCATTAGAGGGTACATACTCTATCAAATGAAGATAATTCTTATTTTACCCTCTCTTTCAATTTTATTTTAGTTATTAGTTTTCTTATATGCAATCAACTAGATTTCGAACAACCCCACTTTTTGGTGGATGAAAAAACCCTTGAACCTGCCTGGTTTTACAGTTCAGGCCCCCTCAGTTACACAAAACTGTCTCCATACCCATGGGACACTTCACTCATGGGGACTCAGACCTGGGACCCTGTGGCCAAAGCACATTGTCCTAAACCAGCTGAGCAAGCTCAAGGGGTAACCAGAGTTTAAGTAACAGCAAGAAAAGCAAGGGATAACAAAAACTAACTTTTAACTAATCTATATATAGAGATTTAAAAGCATTATCAAAGTTCTGCAAAAGGTTGATTTGTAGAATAGGTTTTCTCCCTGTTGTCAATGTCGAAAACCAATCACTCTGCACACGAACAATTTATGTTGGTTTTAGTCATTAACAGAGGAAGGAAATTTGATTTGAATTAAATAGGGTTTTTTTTTTATATTTCTGGCTGAGTAAAACCTTCAAACTTTGAAGTACTCCCCCCCCCCCCCCCCCCCTTTTTCTCTTCTTCTTGAGTTCTGGTTAAGTTTGGAGTGGCTTATTTATTTTGGATGTTGTTTTTTGAAAAGCTTATTTGATAGTTGGAGAATAAATTAATGCTCTTATAATTCAGGATTTCATTCGAAAATATTAGGTTTAGTATAATGAGGATTTTATAGGCCTTATTGGTAACTAAAGGATTGAATGTCTTTATAGGACTAATTAGCTAGAAATGATCTCAAGACTATAATTGGATTTGGCACCTGCAATCAGTATTCACCAGTATGTGTACTGGTCTATACACCATTACGACTTGACTGTAGTTAGTTTGGCTATTTATTTTATATAAGATCCAGATGACAGTGGAAATATGGGAAAATATTGTGAAGTTTATATTATGAGCTGACAAGTGTGATATATGAAGCTCCTTGATTATCCACTGGGTTGGAGAACTGATTTAGATCATACTGATTGCTAGCCAGGGTAAATTTATCTCCTCAGGCACTGGTGTGATATACGAAGCTCCCATCATCACTTGGTTGGAGGACCGATGTAGATCATACTGATCGCTAGCTTATATAAATTTGGGGCCAATGGATAAGAGAAGAAACATGGTCACGGTTTATGATACTTAATGGCACTATGGATACTTCATATAGTTACTAGCTATGTGCTGAAGGCTATTGTGCTCCTTAAAAATAGTCCAACGAATTCCAAAAGCATAATATTTCTGGAAACTTCATATGATCATAGCTGAACATTTATTTGGATTTCTTCAGTCCTGCTGCAGATCTTCAGATCAGCTCATTTATCCATGCATGTGTAGTTATTCCATCTGTATTTATGGGAGGGGTAATATTGTAAAACATCATTACACGCATAAATCATGCGTAGAACTTACTTGTTTCTTGGTTTCCTCCGATCCCTCAGAATTTCTCAAACTTATGTTCATACAAACTCTATATGAAAATAAAAAATGTATACTGATTTCTCAAGTTTGATTTCTCAATTTTTGTACTTCAAGTTTCATGTAGGTAGAATGAATATTAATGAATTACACACATTTATTTCATGAAGAAGTTAACTATATCAACTGAATGAGAAATCATTCACTATACAATCATATGGCTCATCATTGTCTTTTAATTTTTCCTAAATGAGTACCATGTATGTATCATGGGCATACCACAAAATTAAGGGTAAAATAGTAAATATTAAGCTTCTTTTTTTAACAAAAAATAAAAAATAAATGCTATTGAATGGAAATATTGGATATTCTCCAATAGATAGCCACACTTATCCCTATCCTCTCTTCTCTTCTCTCTTGTGTTGCCCAGTGACAACCAAGCACTTCGTTGACAACAATGACAACCAACAGATAGATATTGCCATGTGCATTGTCTTACATCTTTTCTTCCCTTTTTTTTTTTTTGCTTTCAAAATCTTGTTTCTTCATTTTTTATTTATTTAATTTTCTTCTAGTTATAACTGTTGGTTCTTCCAGGTCTAAAATTGTTACATAAGACACTGGACTTATTGATGTCAAGAGATATGCCATGAGATACTTGTGGTGGGCAGTTTGAATTAATTAGTTGATGTTGTAAATCTTATTATGGGCCTTGCAAACTCATGTTTGTCAGTCTTGATATAACAATGAGCAGGGTCGAGATTGGGAACAATGTAATATAAAGATCAACCATACCCATTTTTAATTAGAACAAGTTGGAGAATGTTGTTTCAAGACTTGTTAAACATTCACTAAACTCATTACCTCATAAGCGAAGTTAATGGGTATCATCAAGTCCTAACCTAAAACAACACAAACCCCTCATAGTTACCAGCGATCACTGACTTCAATACATTGTTACAACTGTTTGTCCAAAAGCTCAAGCTATTAAGCACAGGTGATTACAATGTATCAACCCACAACACTCCACCCAAAGGCAAAATCTTTTAATTTAGCAATACAAAAGGCAATTTATTATCTATTCCAAGATCCATGATCACCTTAATAGGATAGATACCACAATTAAAAAATCAAAACATTTGAGATGAACTTATAAATCTTTATGGAGATACTCACATTGGCGTTTTCTTGTCAATGCCTGCTGGTTTCTCATAGCTCTTCTCATTATAAGGAGAAGAATAATCGCAGACTAATGCAGAAAGCACATGCAATGGCCTCTAATATAATTCCGGCCAGCGCACCCTTGCTTAGCCCAGAGATAGGGCTAGCAACATTCACTGCCACAGAAGGGAAACAATCATTGACCAGATGCTAAATGATAATGCTCAATCACATCATACTACCACAAGATTAAAGTTTTGATCAAACTTTAGCCAAGAATCTTAATGATACTTCAAGAGAAGACTTTTTATGTAGACACCGTGACCATTGGAGTCTGTAGGCACTGGGTCCAAAGGCCTAATGGAGTTCCCATGAGAGGAGAGAGAGCACTGCTTGGCTTTTGGATGACAAGATAAGTCGACAAACTCCGGGGAAAGGAAAAAGGACAGGAGCTCAAATGCCCAGTACTAACCAAACAGGGAACATTCTAGACCTAGGGTTCTCCTCGGTAGGAATGACGAATGGATATGTTCGCACAACGTCCAAGTTCTTGTCATGCGAGTGCTAGCCAATTTTTACAGAACCGGAGGATTTGTGCTACCTACTAAAGTTCTGTTTACTTCAAGTAAAGCCAGTCACCAAATCTGCCCCTAGGAAGCGAGACACAGAATCAATTACTTAAGCCTATATCTTGTTTATCAGCTTACGTACCATTCTTATAAGGTCCCAAAGAGAGTGAAGTTGAGAAGTTCATATGGTCCAAATATATCACATGTCGGGAATTTTCCAACTTTGTGAACATGCCCTTGATTCTCTTGATCTCATTGGTGTTAAATGTATAATTAACAGAAACAACTTCACGTACATCCTGAGTCAAGGGCTTCTTCCCAGATAAAAGTATCAATGGCCAGCTGATAAAGAGCCAATTCAAGGCCTGAGGACAAGTAATGATCAAACAGAATCTCATATGGACGGGAATCTGTGAACCCAGGACTTTTTAACCGATATCCAACCCAAAGTGGTGCTGCACAGGAACAGTTTAAAGGAGGTGCAGGAACATATTTGTATCCTTCATTTTCAGGACACGATTGAACAGGACAATCTGCCGTGTTGTTTGCTGAATTTGTGTCTGTATTGTTGACACCACTTATAGATGCACAAAACTGGGCTAAGGTGACTTGATTCGTAGACACGCATACAGGATTCCCTTTAAGACTGAAAATCATACAGAAAACTACTGCAGTCAGAACCTCCCAATATACAGCATTTAAAAGAAAATCAACAAATAATGGATTTGAAAGTAAAGAGATACATATGCTTCCATGCCCAAAGATGGGACCAAGACCAGACACATTGGTCACTGAAGTAAGAAAACAACAACCAATTTCAAATTCATCAAATGAAAAAACCCCATGATACATTTGAATTATCATAGTGTTATTGTGTTAATGCTGAAAACAGAATTGCCAATTCACTGGCCATTTCAGAGATTGGATGTTGTGATATTACCATAGAACAAAATTTGAAAGAAACTCAGGTTTTGACCATGTGAAAATGAAAAATTTAAGTTGAAACCTAGGAAACTTCACGGAAACTTGGGACTCTTTTCCTGCAAGTTTCGACAACAAGTTTTGACACGTTTTAGGGAGTATTTTGGGAGTGGGACTCTGCATATAAGCTAATTAGAGCAAAAAATAACACATCAACACATGCATTTTGCTTTAAAAAAAATCAATGTAGATATGTCATTCAAAGTCATAATATATATAGAAAGGCTTCTGATAAATACACTATAAACATAACATTCAATATATAACTTCTAAGTTCAAAACTTCAAATACAAAGTAACTAATTTTTAGCCTAAAGACACATTACTTATAACCTAAAATGTTCCCAAACTTTGGAGATTTTTTTGCTAATTAAAAAATATTTTTATAATTAAAATATTAATTATTAGTAACTATTAAATACATGATATCAAAATTAAGCAACCTAAAATTAACTTGGACACTATCATAACGTAGATTGAGTGATGGTGTCTCACAAACATCAAAACAAAGCCTACTACATCATGTATATGTAAGTTATTTTGAAAAATATAATTTTGTAGGTACTTTTTGAAAACAGAAAAATAAAGAAATAGTAACACAGTTCAAAAATTAAATCTAACAACATACATTTGTAGATCCAGCTACTAGGGACAACATATATTAAATTCCAAAAAATCCAACACTAGTTGAGCATGAAACAAGAAAAAATAAAAATTTGGAGAAATTTTGATTGCCTTGAAAAAAACCTTAAAATAGCCACCAAGAACTATAGAAATCACTAAGGCACCATTTGTTTGCTGAATCTGAAGTGGGTGGGAAAAAATTAGAAAAATTAACTTTTCCATGAAATCCCAAAGAATGGCTTGGTTGGTTCACTGGGCTGGGAAAGTTGGCAGACAAACTTCCTTAATTTAAGGAAACTTGTTTGCTGAGGTGGCATGCTAACTTTTCCACCCCATCCCTTTTCAAAATCCAACCAAATAGGTGGAATTTTGTGAAAAAATGTGAAAAACAACAAAGTGGGACCCGCATTTGAATCTTTTCTACAAAATCTTTTCCTTTTCTTTCATGTTCCCCCACCCCACTAACTATGGGTCCCACATGTTTATTTTTTCCACCCTCTTTTTTCCCACCCCACAATTGCAAACAAACAATGCCCAAAGGAAGGAAGAAAATGGCTTAAAATGGGCTCACAAAGGTCTAAATAAAAGAGAAAACAAAGGGTTGAAACTTAAGATTCCGCTTGGGTTTCATTCTAAACTCTGCAATTCCCAAAGTTTCGATCAAAACTCATGACTTTAAGTGAAAAAAACCACTTGGTTGAATGGTTTCGACCAGGTTTTGCACGTTCGGAGCAGTTCGACAAAATTTCTTAGGTTTCGATGAAAACCGATGATTTCATTTCGGTATCCACAAGTTTCGTTTTGACATTTTCAAAATGGAAAATTTTGCTTGTTTCGAGGAAATATTGTTCCATGGATATTACTATGGCTTTTATCGGATCTAAAAGTCAACTTGGTGATATGTTTAGCAGGGCATTTTTCGTCTGGCTTTCCTCATAGGTTATTCCAAGTTGGGCATGGATCATACTTGTCAAGGAGCCACCTCGCTGTCTAGGCGCTTTGGTAGTGCTAGGGACCCAGGTGTCGTCGCCTTGTAGCCTAGGTGCCATGTCTGGTTGATTTTCTCCCACACCCCCTTGTCCCCCCCTCATTGCCAAGACACCAAGACAACTATAGCATGGATTGACGTCTATGTTCCACCAGAAGAGTGTTGCGATATAGTTATGTATGGTGATGTTTGGTACATGTAATGACAATTAAGTATACTTAGGCATACTTGGTGATGTTTAGCATCCACGGTGAAATTTAAGGAGTGTAATCCAGTTGTACTGGATGGGGGGGGGGGGTCCTATATTAGTGTAGGATGTATTTGTTGATGAACCTAAAGGATTCATTATCTATTCAATACCATGCTTCCCTGCTCTTTAAAAAACATCCACATAGTACCGCAAACTGATTCTCTTTCTTTTTAACTTATACTCGCTTATTTTGAAGCACTGCTCTAACCTGCTCTGGTTCTGCTACAAAGCCCAGATGACTGTCAATTAGGAAGCCACTCTTAAGATGCATGGAACAAAGTGATTTACAGTTCAACTGAGCAAAGGTTTTGTTTCTAATCAGTTCTCATTTTTTTCTTTTTTACTCCATTATTTTCAGTACTGTTCTAACCTGTTTTGGGTCTGCTACAAAGCCCAGATTATTGTTACTTAGGATTTAGTAAGCAGCTTTGAAGATGCTTGGCTCAACGTGAATTACAGTTCAATCGCAACATAAAGAAGATTGAGTCATGCAGATAATAAATCCAGTTGCAAATTCGGACACCAACCTGATGGTGACATTTGGAGGGACATCAAGACTGCCAGAAATATTTGTTAGTTCATTATTCTGGAAATCCCTGGAAAAAGAAATGCAAATACCAAGTTTCAGCAAGAGTTCTAGTGAACATCAAGTGTTAATACATGATTGTGTAACACATGGGACCTTGATTCTTGGTAATATACAGAAGACACTAACATCAAAGAGAAGAGAAAAGGCAGCGGTAGAGAAAGAGAAGTGTGCTTTGTGGTATAGAAGTCTTACAAAGTAAGTGTTTCAGTATGACTGGAATTCCCATTTTGCCAGATAGTGGATGAAACAGAACCATTCAATGAGTTATTTTCTAATGACCTGCAACAAGAAATGAGTTACTAAATAAACCCAGATAAATAAGCTATTTGAACTATGAGCTGTAAATTATGTCAACAAATATTACTAGACTAAATAAAGGAAAAGAAGATAGATCTAAGTATAATCACAATATCTGGAGATGAGGCAGACCCGAAAAGTTACTAGGAATAGGTCCATGAAGATTGTTGTGTGACAGATCACTGCACAAATTATCCATATAATTTCTTGTTTGTATTAAGTCAAGTGTTTTGATTTCTTTAGTTTAAAATATCATGCATTTTTCATGAATCATGGGTTCATAAACATTGTTAACGTGATGTTTGTTCATAAAAAATTATCGCTCAAGCTAATCTCCATTCATTTGACTTATTTTTTTCAGTTTTCTCCCCAACTTTGATGCTAAGTATGATGATGAAAATTAAGAGAATAAAATTGAGATATTGAAGGAAACCAATGGGATAAAGGTATTATTTTTGAACACCTAGTGGAAGCTTCCTATTTGATCTCTTTGAATATAATATTCCTAGTAAGTTCTTTGGATGAAGAGCTGCCACTGCCACTAGGTTAATCTCTCTCCACCGAGCTGTTTGATCTTATTTAATTCTCTTTCTGGATTAACTTTTAGGTTGTGTTTGTTTGCTGAATAAAGGTGGGGTGGGAAAAAAAGGGTGGAAAAATTCTTGAAAAAAGTGTAAATTTCTTACTTTTCCTTTAAATACCAAAATTGTAGAATATTGGTTGTTTGGAGTAGAAAAGTGAGAGACAAGTTTCCTTGAATCAAATAAGCAATTCAAGGAAGCTTGTCTAGTGAGGTGGCAGCCCAATTTTCCCACCCCATTGCTTTTTAAAACCCCACATATTTGATGGGATTTTGTATTAAGATCTATAGCCCATAGATAATTGTATATGAAAAACACTTGTCAATCTACTCTTTGTTTAGGGGTTGAAAAATCCACTATGTGTTGATTGACCAATAAGATAGTTTCAACTCAAGCTAATTTCTTTATACATGATTTAAATGATTTACTTTTTCAGGTGGGATGGCAAATTTGTGGTCTTCGGCCAAGTCATTGATGGGATGGAAATCCTTAGACAAATTGAATCGGAGGGGGAGTGGTTCGAGAGCCCCAAACATAAAATCATGATTGTGGACAACGGCGAGCTCCTTTAGACCGCAGAAGCCATCTTCCCTTGTAATTATGACTTGTAAGACTTACTAATTTAAAAGACACAGATTGCATGGTTGGATTCGTAGTTTCATACAAGCATAGCAAGGCAGGCACATCTTTAATTATCTCCTCCTTGAAGCTACCTTTGCCATCTATAAACCTATTGAAAACACCTGCACGGTGGTCCGACGCTTAATCATAGTTAAGTAGTATTGAAGCAGATGGTTGTCTACTTAATTCCAAACAGTCAAAGGATGTTTAAGGAGTATATAATATAGTACTTACTACAAGGGACATTATAGCCTTGTTGTCTCATTAGTCGAAACCACAAAGAAATTGTATAAAGATGGTTTCCAACACAACCATCAGGTGGGGTGTCTTACATTTGTTGTAGCACCTCCTCTATCTCGCCTTCAAAATGGTATATATGCCACACCAAGCCGTTGCAATGAATCAATCAAGTTTAACTTCTTGGCAGGATCATTGGCATCAGCCCTTAGCATCCTTCTTACCTCTTCTTTCAAGTCTCTATCATTTTGAGAAGCACCATAAACCTGCAAAATGCTTCTTCTTTGTTAATTTCCATACTAATACAAAGAGAAAAAAGAAAAAGAAAAAACCTATAGCATAGATCCCATATATGGCTCCGGTCCTCTCTTTGTTTTAACACACAAACACTTAGTTTTGATCTACGCACACATGTCGCAACCAAAAAACTTGTTGTGAGCTTAACGCATGCACCACACAGTTCTCTTGTAGTCTGACATTTATAGCCACGGATCCGTTAGAATATATAACAGCTGGAGTAGGAAATAAAAGGCTAGCATGATAAACACGAAAGGCATGTATGGGTAGTAACCAAGGAACGAAATCTCGCTGGGTTCGCCTGGTTCGACATCGCTGATACTTCAGTAGAAGTATGATTGGGCCTCCATTGGTCCTTGCGATCCTGATGGCTTGCTTGAGACCCAAAGCGATCATGCTCGAGAAAAGAAAAGAACTAAAGGAGTAGACATGAAAGGAAACCAGGTCTTTTGCAACGTGAGGGCCTGCGACACAGTTGGGGCTGTCGGCGAGGGTGTTGGATGGATCTGTCGTAGAACTGTAGAACTGTAGACCTACAACATTTCTCCTATTTCTCAAATGTATACCTTTTCAGTTTTCAATTTTCTTCTTCACTCAGAAGAATTTGAAGTATTTGAGTTATACCCAACTTAAGTTGAGGTACTCAAGTTATATTCAACTTATTGTTGAGGTATTTAATTCATACTCAACTTATGTTCTAATATGGGCCATCAGATTAGTTACGATCTAACGGTGTAATGGGCCTTTGTAAGAGAGTCTAATTACCAATAGAATCAATATTTATTCTATAAATACTAGCTAGAAGCAGCGGTCTGGGTATTCCAAACTAGATACTCAGGGTGTAATGTTTTAATCAACCTCGTGCTTTCCAGTGTTTCTTTCATTCCATTAGTTTGGATAATTCTTCTTCTTCTTTACTTTCCTGCTTTCTTTCTGTCACCGTTTTTATCTAGTTCTCTGTACTTGTGTAGAAATCATTAGCTTTGTCTGTAAAATTTTGAATTTTCTCTGAAGTTTTCCGAGACTGATCGTCCAAAGTAAACCCCTAGTTTGTCCAGTTCTTGATTTGGTCTGAACAATTCTTCAGTGTTCTCTTGTGTTGGTTAGCTTTACCCGTGAGATTCTGGATTTGCTCTGCAATTAAGTAGCGACTTGGATTTCCCCTTTTTTTTCTTAAGATTTGACGAAAAGGAAATGTTGGAGAAGCTTCGGAACCAAAGGCTGGTATTTGTTGGTGATTCAGTTGGTAGAAATCAATGGGAGTCCATGCTCTGTCTGCTCTCAGCAGCAATTCCTAATGAGGATTCAATTTATGAAGTGAATGGTAGTCCAATCACAAAGCACAATGGGTTCTTGTCCTTTAGGTTCAGGGACTTCAACTGCACTGTGGAGTATTACAGAGCACCATTTCTTGTGTTGCATGGCCGTCCACCAGCTGGAGTTGCAGGGAAGGTAAAAACAACCCTAAAAGTGGATCAACTGGATTGGAGCTCTGCACGGTGGAAAGATGCAGATGTACTTGTGTTCAATACTGGTCACTGGTGGAACTATGAGAAGACCATTAGAGGATACATACTCTATCAAATGAAGATCATTCTTATTTTACCCTCTCTTTCATTTTTATTTTAGTTATTAGTTTTCTTATATGCAATCAACTAACTTTTAACTAATCTATATATAGAGATTTAAAAGCATTATCCAAGTTCTGCAAAAGGTTGATTTGCAGAATAGGTTTTCTCCCTGTTGTCAATGTCGATACCCAATCATCCTGTGCACGAACAATTTATGTTGGTTTTAGTCATTAACAGAGGAAGGAAATATGGGAAAATATTGTGAAGTTTATATTATGAGCTGACAAGTGTGATATATGAAGCTCCCTGATTATCCACTAGGTTGGAGGACTGATTTAGATCATACTGATTGCTAGCTAGGGTAAATTTATCTCCTCAGGCACTGGTGTGATATACGAAGCTCCCATCATCACTTGGTTGGAGGACCGATGTAGATCATACTGATCGCTAGCTTATATAAATTTGGGGCCAATGGATAAGAGAAGAAACATGGTCACGGTTTATGATACTTAATGGTACTATGGATACTTCATATAGTTACTAGCGAAGGTTATGTCTGTGTTTCTAGCTATGTGCTGAAGGCTATTGTGCTCCTTAAAAATAGTCCAACGAATTCCAAAAGCATAATATTTCTGGAAACTTCATATGATCATAGTTGAACATTTATTTGGATTTCTTCAGTCCTGCTGCAGATCTTCAGATCAGCTCATTTATCCATGCATGTGTAGTTATTCCATCTGTATTTATGGGAGGGGTAATATTGTAAAACATCATTACACGCATAAATCATGCGTAGAACTTACTTGTTTCTTGGTTTCCTCCGATCCCTCAGAATTTCTCAAACTTATGTTCATACAAACTCTATATGAAAATAAAAAATGTATACTGATTTCTCAAGTTTGATTTCTCAATTTTTGTACTTCAAGTTTCATGTAGGTAGAATGAATATTAATGAATTACACACATTTATTTCATGAAGAAGTTAACTATAGCCAACTGAATGAGAAATCATTCACTATACAATCATATGGCTCATCATTGTCTTTTAATTTTTCCTAAATGAGTACCATGTATGTATCATGGGCATACCACAAAATTAAGGGTAAAATAGTAAATATTAAGCTTCTTTTTTTAACAAAAAATAAAAAATAAATGCTATTGAATGGAAATATTGGATATTCTCCAATAGATAGCCACACTTATCCCTATCCTCTCTTCTCTTCTCTCTTGTGTTGCCCAGTGACAACCAAGCACTTCGTTGACAACAATGACAACCAACAGATAGATATTGCTATGGACAACCAATCACTTATCCCTATCCTCTCTTCTCTCTCTTTTCTTCCTTTTTTTGCTTTCAAAATCTTGTTTCTTCATTTTTTATTTATTTAATTTTTTTTTTCTTTTCTTTCTTCTAGTTATAACTTTTGGTTCTTCCAGGTCTAAAATTGTTACATAAGACACTGGACTTATTGATGTCAAGAGATATGCCATGAGATACTTGTGGTGGGCACTTTGAATTAATTAGTTGATGTTGTAAATCTTATTATGGGCCTTGCATACTCATGTTTGTCAGTCTTGATATAACAATGAGCAGGGTCGAGATTGGGAACAATGTAATATAAAGATCAACCATACCCATTTTTAATTAGAACAAGTTGGAGAATGTTGTTTCAAGACTTGCTAAACATTCACTAAACTCATTACCTCATAAGCGAAGTTAATGGGTATCATCAAGTCCTAACCTAAAACAACACAAACCCCTCATAGTTACCAGCGATCACTGACTTCAATACATTGTTACAACTGTTTGTCCAAAAGCTCAAGCTATTAAGCACAGGTGATTACAATGTATCAACCCACAACACTCCACCCAAAGGCAAAATCTTTTAATTTAGCAATACAAAAGGCAATTTATTATCTATTCCAAGATCCATGATCACCTTAATAGGATAGATACCACAATTAAAAAATCAAAACATTTGAGATGAACTTATAAATCTTTATGGAGATACTCACATTGGCGTTTTCTTGTCAATGCCTGCTGGTTTCTCATAGCTCTTCTCATTATAAGGAGAAGAATAATCGCAACTAATGTAGCAGCACATGCAATGGCCTCTAATATAATTCCGGCCAGCACACCCTTGCTTAGCCCAGAGCTAGGGCTAGCAACATTCACTGCCACAGAAGGGAAACAATCATTGACCAGATGCTAAATGATAATGCTCAATCACATCATACTACCACAAGATTAAAGTTTTGATCAAACTTTAGCCAAGAATCTTAATGATACTTCAAGAGAAGACTTTTTATGTAGACACCGTGACCATTGGAGTCTGTAGGCACTGGGTCCAAAGGCCTAATGGAGTTCCCGCAGAGGAGAGAGAGCACACTGGCTTTTGGATGACAAGATAAGTCTGACAAACTCCAGGAAAGGAAAAAGAACAGGAGCTCAAATGCCCAGTACTAACCAAACAGGAACATTCTAGACCTAGGGTTCTCCTCGATAGGAATGACGAATGGATATGTTCTGCACAAGGTCCAGGTTTACTGTCATGCGAGTGCTAGCCAATTTTTACAGAACCGGAGGATTTGTGCTACCTCCTAAAGTCCTGTTTACTTCAAGTAAAGCCAGTCACCAAATCTGCCCCTAGGAAGCGAGACACAGAATCAATTACTTAAGCCTATTTCTTGTTTATCAGCTTACGTACCATTCTTATAAGGTCCCAAGGGAGTGAAGTTGAGAAGTTCATATGGTCCAAATATATCACTGTCAGGAATTTTCCAACCTGTGAACATGCCCTTGATTCTCTTGATCTCGCTGGTGTTAAATGTATAATTAACAGGAAACAACTTCATGTACATCATGAGTCAAGGGCCTTCTTCCCAGATAAAAGTATCAATGGCCAGCTGATAAAGAGCCAATTCAAGGCCTGAGGACAAGTAATGACCAAACAGAATCTCATATGGACGGAAATCTGTGAACCCAGGACTTTTTAACCGATATCCAACCCAAAGTGGTGCTGCACAGGAACAGTTTAAAGGAGGTGCAGGAACATATTTGTATCCTTCATTTTCAGGACACGATTGAACAGGACAATCTGCCGTGTTGTTTGCTGAATTTGTGTCTGTATTGTTGACACCACTTATAGATGCACAAAACTGGGCTAAGGTGACTTGATTCGTAGACATGCATACAGGATTCCCTTTAAGACTGAAAATCATACAGAAAACTACTGCAGTCAGAACCTCCCAATATACAGCATTTAAAAGAAAATCAACAAATAATGGATTTGAAAGCAAAGAGATACATAGGCTTCCATGCCCAAAGATGGGACCAAGACCAGACACATTGGTCACTGGAGTAAGAAAACAACAACCAATTTCAAATTCATCAAATGAAAAAACCCCATGATACATCTGAATTATCATAGTGTTATTGTGTTAATGCTGAAAACTGAATTGCCAATTCACTGGCCATTTCAGAGATTGGATGTTGTGATATTAAAATAGAACAAAATTTGAGAGAAACTCAGGTTTTGACCATGTGAAAATGGAAAATTTAAGTTGAAACCTAGAAACTTCACCGAAACTTGGGACTCTTTTCCTGCAAGTTCCGACAACAAGTTTTGACAGGTTTTAGGGAGTATTTTGGGAGTGGGACTCTGCATATAAGCTAATTAGAGCAAAAAATAACACATCAACACATGCATTTTTCTTTTAAAAAAATCATTGTAGATATGCCATTCAAAGTCATAATATATATAGAAAGGCTTCTGATAAATACATTATAAACATAACATTCAATATATAACTTCTAAGTTCAAAACTTCAAATACAAAGTAACTAATTTTTAGCCTAAAGACACATTGCTTATAACCTAAAATGTTCCCAAACTTTGGGGATTTTTTTGCTAATTAAAAAATATTTTTATAATTAAAATATTAATTATTAGTAACTATTAAATACATGAAATCAAAATTAAGCAACCTAAAATTAACTTGGACACTATCATAACGTAGATTGAGTGATGGTGTCTCACAAACATCAAAAAAAAGCCTACTACATCATGTATATGTAAGTTATTTTGAAAAATATAATTTTCTAGGTACTTTTTGAAATCAGAAAAATAAAGAAATAGTAACACAGTTAAAAAATTAAATCTAACAACATACATTTGTAGATCCAGCTACTAGGGACAACATATATTAAATTCCAAAAAATCCAACACTAGTTGAGCATGAAACAAGAAAAAATAAAAATTTGGAAAAATTTTGATTGCCTTGAAAAAAACCTTAAAATAGCCACCAAGAACTATAGAAATCACTAAGGCACCATTTGTTTGCTGAATATGAATTGGGTGGGAAAAAATTAGAAAAATTAACTTTTCCATGAAATCCCAAAGAATGGATTGGTTGGTTCACTTGAGAAAGTTGGCAGTTAAACTTCCTTAATTTAAGGAAACTTGTTTGTTGAGGTGGCATGCTAACTTTTCCACCCCATCCCTTTTCAAAATCCCACCAAATAGGTGGAATTTGTGAAAAAATGTGAAAAACAACAAAGTGGGACCCGCATTTGAATCTTTTCTACAAAATCTTTCATTTTCTTTCATGTTCCCCCACCCCACTACATATGGGTCCCACATGTTTATTTTTTCCACCCTCTTTTTCCCACCGTACAATTGCAAACAAACAATGCCCAAAGGAAGGAAGAAAATGGCTTAAAATCACTTGAAATGGGCTCACAAAGGTCTAAATAAAAGAGAAAACAAAGGGTTGAAACTTAAGGTTCCGCTTGGGTTTCATTCTAAACTCTGCAATTCCCAAAGTGCACTAGCAGATCAAATATGAGAATTCAAGACCAGGAGTTTCATTTCTTTTTTCACTTTTTTCTGCCAACCACGTGTAAAGTCTGGAGAAGAAAATCGAAGCAATAAATTATATTCTTGAGGAACTAAGCCTAAACATAAACCAGTTAACACATAATAAAAATGGTGAAAGGTTTCCTGCTCTGCACATCTGCTTCTGCCACACATAATGGTGATGGCAATTCAGTCCTAACTCCAACAGATAATTGGGAAATCATTTGGGTTGACCATGTGTCAAAATTCAACCTCAAGTTCAGCCTGTACTACCATATATGTCCATCATGCACCATTCAGAAATCCAATATTTTCTAATGCTTTGTTTTGCCAATTGGGAAACTCAGTTCTGGCTGGACTTGACATCTGACCTTAACCTAAGAGTCCACCAGTCCCAAAATTTCAACACTAACAAATCTGCATGTGGAATATATTGTGTGCAGACCAGGAAACCTCAGCCCATAAAAGATACGTACAGCAAATCTGCGCAAAAAAAATTAAATGTAACAACCAAGTGTCATGATTTTGTCACATGGTGACACTTCTCTTGCCACATTGTGAACTTGGATGGGTATGGGTGTGTTAAGAATATTTAAAGGATCATTATTTTGTTGACATTAAGATGGAAGAATCAGCCAGGATTGATCCAGCCAATTATAGCCGAAATCACTGATCTTATCTTAAAGATTGGCTGCTATCAAGCTGAACCACGCAATTCAGATCAGAATAAGTCTTTTACATCCTAGACCGTTTATTCATGTGAAAGGATTCCACAAATAGCTCAAGGGGTAAGTCTAAGCCTGAAAGGAGGATGGTACAAGTTCAGAAAAGAGATTTGAAGTTTATAAAATTACATGAATTCCATTTCAGTGTCATGGAATTTAATGGCATTTCTGTAAATTCCTGCCAATCTAAACCTACTTTTAAGTCATTTCCCCTACTTTTTTGGGGCTAAAGTTGACCAGAGTAATGGTGTTGTGTCCTTCACTGAAACAAACCTTGGTTTCACAGGGAACCGAGACGAAACCTTAAGGGAGTTGGCAAAATTCCAAGATTCTTACTGGTTTCAACAAGATATTTCCAAAAATTTGATAGTTTTAACCAGTAAATACCAAGTTTTTTCTAATTTCAACAATCCCAGTTTCAGTAGTTATGACTTGTTTCAACAAGTTTTGGTAGTTTTGACCAGTCCATCACACGTCAAAATTTACCCAAAAAGTATCCGGTACCCTGGTTTCAGCCAGTTCGACCAAATTTCAGCTGGCCCGTGTAAACCTTAGTCAGCACTGAAATCTTTATCTATGATGTGCTCTTATCACATTGATCCACCCATATTTTCTATGTCAGAAGTCATTATGAATACCAAATGTAAAATCCAATGAATAGCCTGGTATTACTCATATCTGCTGATGTTTAATGACAATTATATGGCTGTGACATTCATTAGCTGGTCTCCTCAACTTCATGCTTCGATCAGCCTAATCTAGTAATCTGTATTGAGCTTTGGCACTGGATCAATCCCAGTATATTTGCCATACTTGGACAAAAAAACTGGTCAAAACTCATACAGCTTGGCTTAACCCCAAAGTTAAGTATCTCTATGGATAAATTAATAACTTAGATTTTCATATATTAAATTCAAGTTCTGAAGGACTGGGTAAGCATTCAAAATTCAAATAGTAGTAACATACCAGAAAGTCTAACCACATATAAAAGAGTACTTATTTAACCTACAGGAGTATCAGTGTTTTGATATTGCCAATCTCCTTTGGTATGCTCCCACCAATTTGGTTCCACATAAAGTCTCTTCCAAAACCAAAAGAAATAGAAAACTGATTAGTACAATAAGAAAATCAGCAGTTTTGAAATAAACAAGTATGCAGAGCATAGTTCAAAAACTCACTGAAATTTCACTAATATTGGTACTTTCAAGATGATGCAGGAGTGAAACCAAAATCAGCAGTGTTTCGATGAAACTTTACTAATTTGGTCAAAATCTTGCTCATTTTGGTGAACAAAATGCACTGTTTTGTTGAAATTTTGGTCATTTTGGAAATTTGTTCGCAAAATGTCCAAGCAAAATTCATGGGAAAAATACCTGCCTTGGCAACAATTTGGTACTTCACTCTTTTCAGTCTGACCGAAATGGCCTACTGATATGAGATTTTGAACTATGATGCAGAGCAACAACCATGTGCAAATACATACATATATCCACAATGTCAAAGTTGAAACTAGCTATTTTGCAGATTATGGTTTAAGATGCGTTGTGCCTCACAAAATTTCCATGTATGACAATTGACCAAGCTCAGGTGCTAATGTTCCAGAAAGATTCATATTTAAAAGTTGTCTGCAAAAACAAATAAGAACAAATGAGCGACAATAGCAATATTTAATAGTTCGAATATGCTCTATTGGAAAAGAGAAGTTACAGTACAAATAAATAAACGATCTATTCTTAAAGGAGAACTTTCCCAATTTTTGAAGTTATGCTGCATCCATGCAATCACTTGTTAGCATGGAAAAAATCAAAGATTGAATCTGGATGATATGTATGCCACAATCAAGCACAGTTGATTTCTATGCAGAGAAAATAGAATATATTTCTCATCCCCTAGGAAAATTCTCTTTCTTTCAAAGATTTGTGAATACTTAAACACAGTTATTGGCTGTACGTTTAACAAATCACTGACTTTGAAAGTTCTAAACTTCACATAAAACTAGTATGCACATGCTCTTCTTGCTAATTCCATCAGAACATGAGGGGTCAAAACATGTTTCAGCACTCTAACCAAAGTCTACATGCAGTCAAATATAGCATATTAGACATTAGTTAAGAATTCAACTAGAAAACAGAACTAGGTTTCCATGATTTATCCACTGTTAAGATTAGAGCTAATCCTCTTTGCCTGCCTACGTTATATCAAGAACTGTAACAACAATTTTACAAAGCATCCCAAACCATAAGCTCAAAATTCAACTTTTGAAATAGGTTCTTACTCTGATATAGAAGAAATATGATGACATCAAGTAAAAGCTCACCGAGATAAATGAATAATCAATTACTGTCCCCCTCATCCACAGAGACAAATTAAAGCAGCCGCCTTAGAAACAAAATATAAATGTCACCCATGCATTATGAGAGGTAGCCAGTCATAGTTCATTCAGTAATGGAACTTAATCACCATATTTGAAATTTCAATGACATCCCGGCTACTTAGGGGTTGTATGGCAACCATTCTGTGCCAAAATTCCCACTTCAGCACAGAATCAACTTTTTATGCTTCTATGCTGAAGTGGGCAAATTTGGCACAGAATCGTTGCCGTAATCTTGTATGGTTGGACACAAATGGGCACGTTTCTGTGACATAACTTGGCACAGAATCTTGTATGGTATATATGACTTCTGTGCCAAAATGGGCACATTTTTTTAATAAAATAATTAAAAATATAAATATAAAATATTTAAAAATAAGTTATATAACAGATGTCTTCAGATTGTGTTTTAAGGCAATTATTAGCTGTTGAAGGAAGGGAACTTGAAAAAATATGGTAGTTTTCCTTATTTGCCAAGTTTGAACTATCCAGGATCCTATCCTTACAATACTCATTTCATAAGAATTACATAGTAACTATACAGAGCCCTAGAGATGGGCACAAGCACAACCCTCCAAAATGGATGACACCAAGCTTGTTAAACACCTAATAGGAGATACTCAATCCAAAAATGGCAACTTGTTCTATCAATTGCAGTCTGAATGTGACTCACTGGGGCAAGACCTGTTTCATTGAAGGGCGATCACTGGCATTTGCACTGGTGCACCTTGCAGCAATATCAAGTACCACTTGTATGGTCTCCACCTCTGCATCAATACACCTTCTATCCACTATGTCGGCCAAACGCTTTTCTCTGACCAGGGTATTCATCTGAATATTCAATTACAAATATGTTAACAGAGTACAGACAATTGCAAAACTTGGAATATGTTGGTGATTCAGGGAAAAAAAAGAAACAGAATCCTTGTGCATGGAATCAACAAAATTTTGAATAAATGAATTATAGTCATCGAACAGGTGGTCGGGTAATGGTAATATAGCTAATCTTACTTTCACAAGAAAATTTTGAAACATAATAGCCATAAAAGAAGATGATTTGAGGCTCTAATTATTTGGCAAAAGAAAATTCTGTAGCTGAAGGAGATGTGAGAGACAAAAATGAAATTGGAGAACTCACCCAGCCAACAATATTTAAGCCCTTGTTGACAAAAGATGGGTCAGTAGGCCTCTTCCCAGAAACAAGCTCCAACAGGAGAACTCCAAAGCTGTACACATTTGACTTCTCAGTGGCCCGTCCACTGTATAGATATTCTGATCCACAAGCAGTAAAATCCCGTCAATAGCAAGGTTAATCAATTCACTAATTAGATAAAATAGAACAAGTTAAAAGTTCATCCTCAAATTAGTCACTTAGTTCAAGATGGGGTTTTGAGCATGCATAATAATTGTACATAGCTCCGGTAAACATAGACTGATATTCCTATACATGATCTTCACCAAATAGTCATTATGTAATCCAGATAGTTGAAGTCATATCCTGCTATATATCTACTTCCTCTGTTTCATCTACTAACCTTTTCCAATTTGACAAGCAGAAACATTAGTATACCATGAAGAACCATGTGGTGAATCTGTCAATACTCTATTTGTTGTCATTATTAAGATTGTAGATTAATCTACTGGTTATTCATAACTTCAAGCTTTACTTGATTCAAAAAACATTCAGTTAAAAATATCAAATGCATTTTAACAAAGAAAATTAGATATAAACTGAATTTAATTAACACAAGGTCAGGTAGGGCTGGACACGGTTTGCCCCAACTCTATAAACAATTAAAACAGAACCTACTCATTGAAATGGCAGTCAGCAACAAGAAGTGAGCCATGGCTTCCCAGGCATATTGGCAGAATAGCAGTCTCTGCGGAGAAGACTTTTTCTTCAAGGTGCCACAGTAGATACAAACAAATAAAAGGAAAGCGTAAGACGAAGAGTCCAGGCAAGTCAATAGAGAAAGAAAAATACAGAATCAGAAAAAGCACTTCAGTAGTTCAGGGTAAGGAGTTCAAGTAATTAAAGATGCCACTGAAAATGTTAGGAAACAGTTTCAGCTAGCAAATACCACTTAATAATGGGCAATTTTAATTTAGCTTTTGCTTACTTCGATCGAAAATCAATTGGCTGGTGAGAAGCTCGATCTCCAACCCCAATATCTTCTCAAGCATATACCGTTCCTTTCCTTCACTGGAATAGTCGCAGTGTTTTTAATCTGAAAAATACATACATATGAGCCGAAACACAGCAGAAACCAGGCAGAACATAAGAGATGAATCCACAAATATCAAACCCAAAAACAGATGCAAAGAAACTATGAAACGGACATCAGAGCTCAAATGGGTAACCCTAATTTCACTGCAATTCAAAGATAAAATCTTGGGGGAAAAAATAAGTAGAGAAAAACATACCAGGGCGATATTGTTGAGAGACAAAGGAGGAGGGCAGTCAAGATGCAAGGGCTCCTCTTCTCGCAAAACCCAACCCGACTTGATGCTCTTATCGTGACAAAATCATCCAACATGTGCCATGGTAACACAGACAGCGGTTGCAGAGAGACCAAGAAAGAACTTTTCACGGTTGCTTAGGGCTTGAGAGAGACGATGGCTACGAGAGAAACGAGAGAGAGTCGAGAGAGTCGAGAGACACCACATCGTCATCGAGAGAGATGAGAGAGACCAGAGAGAGATGAGAGAGACCAGGGAGAGACGAGAAAGACGAGAGAGTGCAGAGGGACGAGAGACCTTAGAACTAGGGGTTTTCACGAAGTCGAGTGGAATTACGTCGATGTCCCTAATCACCGTCAACCAACACTTGTGCCCGCGCGTCTTCACCAGAATTGCTTCTGTGTCAGAGAAGCTCCAATTTAGAGCTTCTCTGACACACCCAATTTGTGTGCCAAAAGCCTGGTTCGGCACACATTTGCTGAACCAGCACAAAAAATTCGAACCGGTTTACCATACAAGATTCTGGTCACTTCTGTGCCAAAACGGGCAAATGGCACAGAATAAGTGTGCCAGAATCATTACCATACAACCCCTTATTTACCATATCATCCTGCACAGTTCTCAAAATTTTCAGGGATGTAGAAGATTCTCTTTTCTATATGCATATAACATATTCTGCTACCTCAACTATTTTCTTACATTATGTTTTATAGAGGGTTTTTACTTCAAATTCAAGAAGCATTTCTTTGACGGGCAACAAACTTGTGAGTATGTAAAAACATTTCAAAATGCCTAATTTTGTAAAAATCCTTTAATGCAGCACTAGACCAGAAAATATCCAGTTCCAAAGTTGAACCCTACTTGACAAAATTTATTGGATACAGTACAGCACTCTAGAAAGTTCTGCTCAGTCTCTCCAAAGAATTGGCAAATCATAGAAACCTCAAAGAGGAGATATGAATCCGCCAGAATAATGTTCATCTTGCTCTCACATCCTCTGACAAGAGACACACCCTGAGATGGAAAACTAGCAGAAGTGTCTTCATCAATCAAACTGGTAACACAGTAAAACAAGATATCACATGCCTTTGTTAAGAAAGTTAGGTTGACTTTAAAGTCTAGATCAAAATAAGGCTTGCATGGGATGCTTTTTCTGGAATCTAGGCTGTCGAGTACCATTTAAGGATTTACCTGGCTGCTATAGTAAAAGATTTTCCAGTTTGGAGGATTGTACCTTGCTTTTGAATAGGGTGACTGTTTCATCTTAAATGACACTCCTATCTGTTTTTTATAGATAAAAAATAAAGCAAACTTCAATCAAACATAAATTTCCACAACCTCAAAGCAATTTAATCTTATTATACCTTTGGGAGGAGGCAAAACTGAAAATCAAAAAGAATGAAAATGAAAAGAGAAGCCTTCATAGTCAAAATCTAAGTGAACTCATGCCTATAAGTTCAACAAAATAAGCAGGTAGGTAGGAATTATGCTATTCACAGGACTAAATAAACTCTAGACTACATCCATTCAGATCTGTGGGGGTCATCCAAAGTTCCTTCAAAGGGGACCGGTTTCAGGTACTTGTATTGATGATTATTCCAGGAAGGTCTGGGTCTACTTCTTGAAGCACAAAAATGAAATATTTATTACTTTCAAGCAATGGAAAATTTTGATCAAGAAGCAGATTCGGAAGAAAATTAAAAGATAAAGAACCGACAATGGCCTAGAATTCTGTGAATGAGACTTCAATGAATTTTATAAGAATGAGGGAATTAAAAGACACCATACAGTTGTAAAGACACCTTAACATAATGGAGCTGGAAAGCATATGAACAGAACCTTGTTAGAAAAGGCAAGGTGCATTTATCAAATGCAAGTCTTCGCAAGGAGTTTTTGGGCAAAAGCAAAAAACAAAGAAGCATGGTTGGCGAATAGGTCTCCCTCACAACTATTGAGTGCAAAACTCTAGAGGAGGTATGGTCAGGTAAACCTATTGATTATAGTAATTTAAAAAATTTTACATGACCTACTTATGCACATGTGAATGATGGGAAGTTGGAACCTAGAGCTAAGAAGTACATTTTTCTTGGGTATAGATCTGGGGTTAAGGGATTTAGGTTATGGTGTCCTAATCCAAATAATCCTAAATTTATTATTAGCAAAGACGTAGCTTTGATGAGTCTGCTATATCGACTCTTAGAAAAGAAACTCATCCATAGTGATGAAAGTCAGAAAAATTCTGGGGAGAATGTGGAGTTTGAAGTGGATCAAAGCACAATAAACTTTAGTTCAGCCGCCCACTGTTACTAAAGAAGGTGCTCCAGAGAATCTAGAAGGAGTACAGCATTGCCAGAAATAGGCCAAGGAGGAACATTAGGTCACCACAAAAATATGGGCATGCTGAAATTGTTGCTTATGCGTTGTCCGTTGCAAATACAATTGAAAACAGTGAACCTACAACATATTTAGAAGCTACTTCTTCAACTAATTCTTTGAAGTGGTTGTCATCCATGAATGAGGAGATTGAGTCTCTTCACCAAAATCAAACATAAGAGCTTGTTAAACCACCTAGAGGGAAGAAAATTATTAGTTGCAAATGGGTTTACCAAAAGAAAGATCCACCACAGATTATGGAGATGCTAGATACAATGCACGGTTAGTTACAAAAAGGCTACAATCAAATACAAGGAGTTGAATT
This sequence comes from Hakea prostrata, assembly GCF_041222555.1. Taxonomy (NCBI): domain Eukaryota; kingdom Viridiplantae; phylum Streptophyta; class Magnoliopsida; order Proteales; family Proteaceae; genus Hakea; species Hakea prostrata. The sequence continues at coordinate 11,688,014 of NC_142600.1, read as the reverse complement.
TTAATGAGGTATTTTCACCTGTTGTTAAGCATAGTTCCATTCGTTTTTTGCTTGCTTTAGTTGCAATGCAAATTGGAAGTTAAGAGCACCTTTATGTGAAAACTACATTCTTGCATGGTGAACTACAAGAACAGATTTATATGCATTAGTCTCAGGGTTTTGTTGTAGAAGGAAAGGAGGACCAAGTTTTCTTGTTGAAAAAGTCTCTATAGGGTTTAAAGCAGTCTCCCAAACAGTGGTATAAAAAGTTTGATTCTATTATGGCTACTTTAAGATACAGTAGGTGCAAGAATGACTATTGTGTATTTGTGTATACTTTAAAAAACTTTTTGATGGTTCATTCATATATTTGAATTATATGTTGATGACATGTTGATTGTTGTTGTTAGAGATATGGATGAGAACATCAAGTTGAAACAACAGTTAAGCACTGAATTTAAGATGAAAAGACTTGGGGCAACAAAAAAATTCTTGGCATGATAATCAAAAGGGATAGGAAGGCAGGAAACCTCTGGCTATCTCAACAAAATTACATTGAGGAGGTATTGGGGCACTTTGGCATGAAAGATGCAAAACCTGTTAGCACTCCAACTGCATCTCACTTTAGATTTTCAGTTGTCCTATCACTTACACAGATGAAGAGGTGAATTTTATATCACGTGTTCCATACTCTAGTGCAATCAGTTCCATCATGTATGCTATGGTGTGTACTTGACCTGACATTTCACAGGCAGTTAATATGGTAAGTAGGTTATTATGCAAGCGAAAAACTCATTGGGAAGGAGTGAAATGGATACTTAGGTATCTAAAAGGGACCTCTAGGGTGTGTTTGGAATTTGGGAGGAATGGTGACAGATTAACAGGTTATGTTGATTCAAACTATGCAGGTGATCTTAACAAAAGATCATTCACACGATATGTGTTTACTTTGGAAGGTTGTGTGATCAGTTGGAAAGCTACTTTACAGGCTACAGTTGCATTATCTACCATAAAAGTAGAGTATATGGCGGTGACAAAAGCAATTAAAGAAGCTATTTGGCTTAGAGGCTTGATTCGAGAGCTCAGCACGGTTCAGGAGATGACTATGGTCCATTGTGATAGCCAGAGTACTATTCATCACTTAACTAAAGATCAAATGTATCATGAGAGGACAAACGACACTGATGTTTGGTATCAATATGTCAAAGAGGTAGTTGCTGAAGGCAATATGCAAGTGTTGAAGATTGGTTGTGAAGACAATCCACCTAATATGTTGACAAAGCCTTTATATACTGCTGAGTTCAAGCATTGCTTGGACTTGATTAGAGTTTGTTGCATTAGAGCCTAGCCGACAATGGGGCTATTAAAGAAGATGAAGATTATTCAGTTTAGTGGGAAAATTCAGGTCAAGGTAGAGGTTTGTTATGTTATGACCCGAATTTTTGTACCCAATTTTGAAGATGGACCCACACCAACATATTTTGGTGAGCAACCCGAATGACTTGTTTTTGGAGATCTGTGGCCGAAGCGGAGGGCTTGGGTCGACTTATTTACCCAATTGGAGTCTATATATATATATGTATTTTATGTTCGCCTATCACATTATTAAGATATTTGGGATTTTCTGTTGGGGCTTTGGGTGAGAGTTATTGTAACGTTTTTCTTGGCAATAGGTTGTAAGATCTCCTTTTGTTCTTCTACATGGTGAAAAACTCTTCCTCTTCACCCGTGGACGTAGCACTGCATTGGTTTCTGAACCACATTAAATCTTTGCGAGTCTTCGTTTTGTTTCTATTTTGATTCACTATTTCATGGTGTTTGTTTCAACACCGACCAATGAGTTCATTATCCCTATAGCAGCTAGTTGAAATTCAGTTTCTATTTTTAGCAGTGACATCTCAGCATCAAGCCATCAACTTGGGCTGATATTTTAACGGACTGTTCCACACTAATAGACCTCCATTAATTGGAATAATGGGCCTATCCAATTACTTTTTACTTACATTGATTTTTGGTTAGAACCCTAGTTTCTCAGTCCTGCAATAATCCAGATGATGTCAGACAACATTGAAGGTTCACTCAGTCACAAAACAGCTTCTGTAACCAACGAATGGCACTGCTCAACAGGCTTAAGGCTGGTTTTGGTTTTGTAGGACTGGTGGATAGGCATAAAATTTGCGTTAGGTGAGGGACAAGAATGAGATAGTATAAAGATCCAGGGATTAAATAATATCAAGGGCACAGCAGATTTAACCTCCGCCAATTTCAAAAAAAGTGGACTTATCAGGTCTACAGCAGATTTACCGTCTGCTGATCTCAGAAGTGGGCAGAAACCAGGGTTTCTAAAGGCTTTTAGGGAGATTTCTTGTAGCAGATAATCAGCTGGATAGAATGGGTGAAAGTGGGATCAAGTGGGTGCCTTAGTCAAACGTATGCTTAAAAGATTAAAGGAAGTTGATGGCTAGATTGGGCAGAAGGGGGTGATTGAATTAACAAGTAACACAACATAGGCATAAACCAGAGCAGCAGCAAAGGTATTTTGGTTGATGGAGAAGATTCTTTTGTAGCTAGATCACTAGTAAGGGATGAAGAAAAGCTTAACGGAGACATCCTGGATGTCCCGCTGCAAGGTGGCAGCCAGATCATGCACCAGCTACTTCCTCCATGCATCAAACACCAAGAGAATAACTTCATCAGAAGTGTGCAAGCTAGACAGCATTGTGAACTGAAACCATGGGCTGCTTGCCATCCTGGTTGTTCTAATATTAGAAAGAATGGCAAGGAAACATTTTGTAACTTAAGAATTTGGTCCTTGCTTGGTTCACAAAACACAATCAGTTTCTATACTGATGTGACCTAATTACTGATGACTACTACTTACAAATTAAAACTAAAAAGGTCGAACCAAGTGCCGAAAACTTCCACATGGTTCCACCCAAGCAGACTTGAAAGGGGCATTTTTCCAACGTAGTCTTACCTCAACAAATTTTCTGAGAGGCTTTTTCAATACCTTGACCTCAGGCTACAACTGTAGTCCTCCTAAAATGAAATAGGAAGCACAAATATTAACTTGGTCCACATAAATTGACCATAACATAGACTAAAACCATCTGAACCAAGCAGTTCATTGGTTCACACATGACCCAAAACATAAAAATACAACAAAACCCATGTAGAACCTGGTCCAAATTGTGGCTCCTTCTACTGTGACTGTACCCTTGTCTCCGCATCATCAGTGTTGGTCTTTGTGTATATTTCCTATGGTCAAGTATGAGACCTGAGTTTTATTAACTTAAGTGTCCAAGGGTCTACATACTCTAGCGTCAAGAATCAGACCTGAGTTTTCGTTAACTTGCTAAGTTTCCAAGGGTTTGCACATCCTGACATCAACCTTATTCCTAAAATGTCGATCTGGTACAGGTGATCAGAAATAAAATCTTGATTTTGCAGTCATGAGAAAAATTAAACATATAAAATGAAATACACCTTCATAGTGGCCATGACATTCAGGAGTTGCACAAGTCAGTATAGCAGTACAGGAATGAAAATATAATTAATCAAGTAGACTTACAGGAATGAAAATATAATTAATCAAGTAGACAGCAAAAACATAATCTCAAAAACTCAAGATGAATATGGATCTAGAAAATGCCTTATTAAATCTTAAAGCTAAAAACAACATGCTTTCTCAGCATGAATGTGTGGTAACATGAACAAGACAAAGTTGAAAATAGAGTAATCCAGAAGAAAGTACCAGTCAGAACTCCAAAAGACAACTAACAGCCACCAGTGTAAGACCATATGTTTGGTTGTCAGGAAAGTGAAAAAATGGGCAAAAAAGACAGAAAAAAACATAATAAAACAAAAGTTATGATGACACCAGCAAGTTTAGCTTTCTCTCTCCTGTTTTTCAAGACATAAAGTTTGTCTTCCTGTCTATTCTTGCTGACCAGATATACCCTAAGCGACAGAGCTTTGTCTTAGACGAGGACAATGAAGACAAGCACATTTATTTCAGTTTAGAAATCTACAATAATAAATCAATACACAAAGCAGTTTAGTATGTTATCTTCTTTAATAGGGCTCAGTCAATAAGACTGCACTCTATTAGGAAGGGGGCAGGGAAAATCAAAGAAACAACAAAAAACAACCCCTTAGACAAACTGGTACTCGCTTGAATCAAGTTGAAAGAGACATGAGAAAGATTTTCCTTTACTGAATTGCAGGGCCTGATACTCTTGAGTGAAATAAGGACACTAACTGCATGGCATCTATGCAAGGTTCATTTCACTTGCCAGAGCCTTACAGCATCCAAATACAAAGAATAAATTTTCAGGGGCCTCCACCAACAGAATCCCTCAAACCTTTAGCTCCTCGGTCCTTCAAACTTTAACCAATTTCAGCCAAATGATGGAAACTGTAGAAGTCAAATGATGGAAACTGTAGAAGCCAAATCTCCTGCTGATTGCTTATATACACACTGAATTTTCTGTTCTCTTTTTAACCCCTTAACCTGCTTCACCTGTCCAGAAAAGACACTGTCCTAACCTCCACAACCTCTACTGTCTTCTATTCAATTTTCACTGAAATCTGAACTTCACAAGTACAGTTTCGAAGTATCCTACAAGAAGTAGAAGTTACAAAAACATATTCAGAACTAACCCATCCTCTACTTCCTCTAGCAGACCAATTGTTTTCTTTTTCAATCATGCCTTTGTTGTCACTGCAATTGAGTTGCACATGAATTTTACATCAACATGGTACTTAGGCACCCCATGATTTCCAGCCATCAGGGGCTTCTTATAGTAGTTTCTTTAGCAGTAGTAACTCTAAATGGATTTCAAATCTAACCATAAGGGTTTAGTTGTTATTTGATATAACTTCCTTTCTCTATTACCTGATCCTGGATAAACAACAAGAAGTTTCCTACTATAAAAAAAAGAGAGTTAAGTATTTGCGAGACAAGAAACAAATTGAAGGAAGGTTAAGGGAGAGAAGAGTAAAGCCACCTTTAGAACCCAGATATAAAAGCATATATCCAGCTTGAATCTAAAAAGAAAGTCCTCAAAATCAATCAACCCAAATAAGCAAAAGAAGTGGGCAGTTCATACCCTATAATTTAATCAAGATGTAAGACCAACAATAACAAAGCAACCCCATCAACAACTATCCCATCTCTTCATCTCTTTTTTAACTTTGGGAGGGGGATGCCCATTCTTAAAGAGGCATTAAATCCACTGTCCTCCCCTAACAACCTGCCTACTGAAGATAAGGTTCATATGATACAACCCTTGGATCAAGGTCAGCAAGAACCCAGGAAAGACCACTTCATTCTAGATCTTTTTCAGGAAGTCAAATAAATCCAAAATAATAGTGCCAAAACACTTCCCACCAATGACAAATCTAGACTAAAAAATGATCCATTAAAAAATCACCTTTATGAGATTAAACAGGTCTAGATATTATCATGGTAAATAGTGAGTGGTGACCATCATATACCCAGATGCAGACCACAGCAAAAATAAGACTTCAGTTACATTTTAGCATAACCTTCTCTTTTTTTTTTGCCCAAACATTTAAGCATAACCTAAGGAAGTGTAAGATTAGGCTAGTAATAAAACCCCCAATTTAGACATGATAACCAAACCTTATCAAAATTTGTGATATCTTAAATCAGAGGACAAAATAGAAAGATTAGTTGCATTCTTATATCAGATAACAAATCTCTCCAATTTCGGCGAACAAATAAATAACAATAGGAACCAGAAGCAAGCTCATCACTGGAACCAGTAGTTGCAAAACATATGAAATTAAGCTTGAATATATTATTTTCATCAACATCAATTACATTAAAGTTAATCCCATCCAAAAGAACCAGTGTGTAAAATTCGCAACTCTCAGTGTTAGTTTCTGTTTCAAACAAACTTTAAATTGGGAAGAACAATCAAAAAACCAGGGATGATTAACCTGAGTCACTCCATGACTACTTTAGCCCCAAGAGCCTTCATCTTCTCAATAATATGCTCCCCTTCCTCCTTTGACACGCCTGTTTTGAACACTGCTGGCGTCTTCTCAACCAAATCCTTTTCTTCCTTGAGATCCAAATCCGTAAAACAACAAATTTCCACCCTTAGACATGGAGAAGCAACAAATTTCCACCTTTTTTTTTTTGGGTAATAGGATGGAAATAAAATGGAGAAGTCTCATCAGCTTTGGTTTTTGCAATGGCGATGACAATGATTTCCTAGAGACTTTAGATGAATTGGTGTAAATGCCTGAGTTATAATTAGCTACTGGTTGAACTCCCAATCACCTACTAGTTAAGAAGTCAAGACATACGATTACAAGTATATGGTATGTCCCTCAGAGAACGAAACAATGAAGAATCAAAAGCCAAGTTAGGAAATAGATACATCTCATGTTATGATGTTATTTATCAATGTGTACATCATCTTAACATTTACAATAATATACTACCATGATTCGTTACAGACACCCAAGGATATGGTATCTCATGAGTGTCTCTGCTCTACCTTAAACCTTCCCAAATTAAGCAATTTTACAACTTTTAACTAGCCTACATTACAAAAATAAAAAATAAAAAAATTATTGCAACAAGACAATATGGTCTTAATAAAATATTTTTATTTCTCATAATTTCATATTAGAAACCAGCTATTTAAGTGGCAGCAGTATAAGCTCTGTTAAAGGAATTTGCATTGTTGAATTAAGGATGAGCATATTGCTGGTTATTATATACAATCAAACTGCTACTCGATTACCAAAAAAAGAAAAAAGAAAAACTTTACTCGGAAAGAATGTAGCAAAAAGGTCTGAAAATTCTACTCCGCCCAACCGCTCCTTCATCTACCTAAACTCTAGAAGTCATATCTCCTCATCCCTCCACCGAAGTCTTCCCAGTTCTCATCAATCATCACCATCCACCGGGGTTAGTGCCATGCAAGATTGTTAATGCTGATTATATAGTTCATGGATCAACCCATCTGCCTTTTAGATGCTAAAGATACGGATTTAGGGCTTGGAATTCATCATTCACTTGAGAAGATACAACTCAATTACCACTCATTCTCTCTATCTAGTCGTGCTTATTTGTTATACATCAATATACTATTTTTATCTTTTGATCTTATTATCCAAACGGAATGGCCTTTGATGATCTTGGAATTAGAAAGGGATGCAACAAGAAAAATAGCAATTTGAGTTTTGTTGAATTTTTTAGGATTTGGTCTTTCTAATCGAGTCTTGTATGGTTCCTTTTATGGTGTAATCTCTTTCTTCTTTTTTCCATTTAAATTTAATACAATCGATCTTTATTTAAAAAAAAGAAAAAAAAAAGAAAAGAAGAGAGAGATTATTGATTGTATAAAAGGTTGACAACCTAATTGGTGCATTGTAATATATTCAGGGAATTGTTAAGATAGAGAAGTTAGTGGCTAGTTGTTGATATATTCATGAATGTGATCAAATTAATTACACTTGGTTAAGAGGCAGAGTTAGGTAGAGGGAATTTTCATTATTCATGAGTTTGATTATGTTTGTCCAAATAAAACAATTTGATGAAATAAATGAACATTGTAAAAGTCTGGAAGCCAATCAAGGAAAAAATAAAAGGGAACCAGTTCAATTGATAAAAACATAAAATTACAAAAAAGAAAATAAAAAGAAGAAGAAAAAAAATGCCCCACCTCAAAAGCTCTCTAAAACCCCTTCTTTCTACTAAAAAACCGGTGTGAACCATGAAGGTGCAGACAAATATGAATTTGAAGCATTTAAGAAAATAGCCCCAATGCTATTATCTTTTAAGTGAAACACACCCAAATCATAACAAGCATCTCTCTCACTCTCACATCTAGGTAGAAGATGTTCAAATTGGGAGGAATATGGAGGTTTATGTTGAAAGTGACCTGTAAAATATATAGAGTTTCCTTCAAATCCAGGATAGTCGAATGCCGATACAGAAACGCTAGTACTTGTGTCAATAAATAACATTTGATCGCCCAAGTCTTCAACCTTAATCCAGCACTGGTGTGGTAGATCTAACTTATATACCTTGAACATAACAGTTGTTGGACAATAAACACGCATGACTTTGGTCCATCTTGCAACCACTAGCAACTCTCCGCAACATTCCACCAAATAAAGTGAACTATATCGACATTGATCCAATTGTTCCATCAGTGGAGGGGCAATGTTACAACTTGTTACCCTTGGTTGAGGAAATAACTCCAGAAGTACAAGATCAAAATTGAACTTAATCATATAGAATTTTCCTTGATAGACGATGAGGTCTTCATATCCAATAGGTTCTATAAAGTTGTTTGTCAAGGGGGTCCATGCTCTATCTCCCGGTCTACAGAAGGCTAAGCAGTTGCTCATATAAATAGCTATGACCCAACAATCATCCCTTGCCACAGAAGAAGGGTTTTCATCCAAACTGGAATCGTTAGCAGCAGCAGCAGTAGAAGGAGACGACGACAACATAACTTTGTGAATAAAATTCGGGCCGGGTGGTTTATTTGTTGAATATAAAGTTAGACGAGGAATAGTAGATCCAGGTGGAAGTTTAATACGGATAAGAGTAAATGGATCCAGAAGGAACATACTTCCGTATGCCCCGTTAACCAACAGTATCATCCAACCCCAGCTTGACCCACAACAGCGAGCATCACGAAATATTTCAGGCATCTTAAACCTAAAAACTTTGTGATGGAGGAGACTGAAAAACCCCTGATGATGATGGTCATAATAATCATGACGACACAGTGAATGATTATAATAAGGACAGTCTGACTCCATGTAGGAAAGCATGAGCCATGGGAATTGAGGTTTGAGGAGAAATTGATGATGCCGTATTCTGTTGGCAGCAATGGCGATGGATTGCCATGGCCGGCACACAGAACCGAAACGATGGAAGCCCACCAAGTCTAATTTGCTTATTATCAGAATTTGAATATCATCTGGAAGTAGGGCAATAGGATTAGTAGGGATGATACCATTATTCTTAACACCAGAATGGCAGTTTAGGGTTGAAACCTTCAACCGCTTACTAGTATTATTTGAAGTGGAAGCCATGCATATAAGCTAAGTTACAAAGAAAGACTGTGAGAGAGAGAAAGAAAAAAAAACTACTGAATTAATTAGAGTACCTGTACTATGTATGGAGGGGATCGATCGTCTGTGGGATGTTGTTGAAGAAGAAGAAGAAGAAGAAAGAAAAAGGATCAACGGCTCTGCTCCCTGAGAACTACACCGTATTTTATACTTCTCGGTTCTAGGTTTAGACTCCCCCAACCCCTCCCCCTCCCTCGATATATATGTACTAAAATCTCTCCTGTCCTTTTTCGAGTAGGATTTAACTTCCTTAGTCTTTACCCATCTGGCTTTCCCACTTCTAACATGATTATGATTTTGTTGCAAGCTACATGTTTTAACAACATTTTTTTTTCTAATACCGCCATTAAGTAATTATTATTAATTTAAACTAGAATCAAAATTCAAACACCCTTAAGATATTTTTATTTTTATTCTTTTTGTCAAAAAAAAAGTAACTCCACTTTTTCTTAAAATTCTAATAATTTTCGCTCCTTATCTTTTCAAAATGGTTCCATCACGGAAAAGTCTTTTTATCTCCACTCTTCTTTGGGTTCCACACTTCCACTTGCAACATTCTCTATTTAAGGATGTCAATTCGGTGCGGTACTAATAATGTATCAATACCATACCGAATTTCAAAACCAGATATGGAAACTATACCATACCAAATTTATACGATACAGTATAAAAATTGTATTTCGCGGAATCGTACTATACGATTTCAATGCAAAAACGATGCTTAGAAACAATGTAAATATGGTATAATTTATGTACGAAATAAAACATTCTTCTCGATATAATTTTTTCCTTGCATATATGTAAATATCTCAATAGCCAATTCAATTGAAGTTTAATGCATTTCCATCACACTAATGTCACTAACCATGTCTACTAAATCAACATAAGGTTACAAAAAGCCGGTAAACTAAGATATGACCATACACAAAGTGTGTCAGTTTAGACTTAAAGACTAAAAGGCAAAGGCAAGGATGAATTAAACATATGCAGCCATTAATTAGCTGATTAGATGGGTAGTGGCATACTAGAAATTGGATCATGACAGCAATGGAGGATTAAGGAATTCCTAACATTAGGATGTGAAACAATCTCACAACTTTAAATATATTCGTTTGTCAAAAACACATTTAGCTTTACTCAATTTGAAATCAAGCAAGTACAAGGAGAACATGAAACAAATTAAAACAAGATTTTCAGACTAGAAGTAGAAACTAGTAGGAGAGAAGCCTGGGTGAATTAATCGATACTGAAAAGAAAAAGAAAAAGAAGGAACAATGGGAGGGGTTGGCCGAACAGGAGCAATGAGTCACCTTTCTGATAAGCATGCATTTATCATTATTTATTTGAATTAATTTTCCATATTTATTTAATAAAAAGAGAGTTCATTGAGTATTTTGTGTCTTTTTCATGAATAATGTGATTTAGGTTATTACAAATAATGTGGAGCAAAGTTGGCAAATATATTAGATATTGGAGGATTTTAACTAAAATAAAATTAGGGGATTCAATCTTGATCTCGCTAGTAGGTGTCCCATGTGTCTTTGTAGTAGTATCTGCTGCACTCTACCCTTCAGTAGCCTCAGATGCCTTCACAGTACCACTACCAGAGTTGTTGGTAACGTGGATAGCTTGAATATGAAAAATTTGTGAAACCGGTCCAGACTTAGGTCCGTCTCCTCCATTTAGTTTCAGAAAATCAAGAAGCCTCTTGACAGCAGGGTCTTCCATGATGTCAACAGGGAGGAGTTTAGAGAGTTCAGTTGTCGGCAAGGGTAAATCATCAACGATATTCTTGTGCACAGCCTGTGGGTCACTATGACCGCCATCAGCTTGAATATCAGCCTGCTTGTTTTGATCCACAGCAGTAGGGAATACATTTTCTTTTGCCACAACATCCACTGGTTAGACCTCTGATGTCATCCTAGGATCTCCACCGTGAGAGCAGCCAGCATCTCCACCTTTTTTTGTTTTCTTTTGTATCTCAGCTTCGAAATCCTCAGCTTCAATAATATTTTTTCCTTTTTCCAACCAAGAACAATTTGGTTGGGGCATACCTTTTGCATTTTTTCCAATAGTCGGGTCACCGGCGTGTTCAGCAACAATTTCATTAGAACGGAATTCTCTCAGACACACCTCCTGAATCTTATTACCCAAGTCTGTCGAAAAGGAGTTTCCGCTATGAGAAGAGTTATCCAGAAATGCATCCACAAACTCAGCATCATAGATTCTTATAGGGGTAATTTTAACCTGAGTTACCCCACCTCTACCGCCAGCAACTTGGATCCCTGGGAAGCTTTGAACGTTGCTACCACAGAGCACCACACCCCTACGGATGGGATCAGTAGTGATATTGTTAAAGGACCCAGGTGCTGCCAGCCCAACTATACTGTTGCTTACTCCTTCATGTAACGAACTGAAGTTAGTTTCGTGTGTAATTTTACCATAGTTAGCACATACCATCAGGAGTTCATACAAAATACATACTTCAAACCAGTCTCCCTTCACATTTTGGATAGTAGCAGAAGGTTTGATGGGCAGATTAATGTCCAGAAGCACCTTTACTCTAGCACTGTTCAAAGGTAGACCTAGATCCACATAGTTAAGTTGAACGTCAAGAACACTCCCAACGTCAGATACAACATTAAAAATTTGTTCAAACCCAAAGCATTCAGACTGCACTCCACGTAGTTGCACCCAAACAGCAATGGGGGGCAGCAACGATCTCTTTCGGTTCTTAGGGAAAGGATTAACCGACAGGTGAGCCATGTGGTTTCCAACCCACCATGGCGAAAGTGACAGAACTTTACCTCTCTGTTCTGATGAAGCAAAGGTAGCACGAAACAAATCCCTTCCGCAGCAAGCAACAGAGGACCCCCAGGTCCTTCCAAAAAGTAGCCAAACTCCCACACAAGAGCTCCATTGATAGTGAGGGATATCCTAAGGCATATCCAAAAAGGGGGCCGCCGGGGGCGTCCCCAAACGGGTCAGCTTTCTTTTTTCCAGATGAGCCACGAGAGAGCTGCCCAGATGGTGCCAGTCCACGATCAACTGCAAAGGATGACAACCCAAGTCCAGAAGAAGACGACGAGCCAGAGAACTGCATATCCAGTGGGGACTTCAGGGACGCGGAGGATATTTGTCTACTCTGCATACTCGCACCCACAAGATGCACAAAAATGGAGATACAAGCAGTTGTTAAAGTGAAAAAAAAACTCGGTGAGATTGCAAAAAGTAAGAAAACAACAGAGAATATATATTGAAAACGGCAATGTAAATAGGGAAGCACGACAGGTGCACACAGCCCTACAAAGCAAGAAGACAGAATCTCAGTCGAAAAAAGCTCAATTCAGACCAACAGGGTCGATTAGCCAGAACAGGAAACGAAGAAGTAACTATTAGAGGCAAAAGGAATATTACTGCTTAAAGGAACAATAACGGCAGGTGGTTGGGGAAGGGGTAGGAACCATAAAAGCAATAAAGTCTATAGAGCTTCATTAAGGGAAGCCGATTGAAGCAAAATAAGTGGTTGAAGCAATAAATGATTATTTGAAACAGGAAGTTCGTAGAGCTTCCAGGTGCTATAGCATGCGACCCATCTCAACCGCCACGATCCAGAGACTCCATTGTCACCAGCACCCTACCCCTCAAGGGGCCATTAGTTCTGGTAAAGAGAGGAGATGAGAAGGCCGACTCGAGGACGAGAAAGACACGAGTGAGAGGGAGGGAAAAGAAAGCCATATAGAAAGCCAACCTTTTTTTTTAATACCGCCCATTCAGAGGAAACTTTCTTATCCGTTTAAGCAATTATTATTAATTTAAACTAGAATCAAAATCCAAACACCCTTAAGATATTTTTATTTTTATTCTTTTTGTCAAAAAAAGTAACTCCTCTTTTTCTCAAAATTCTAATAATTTTCCCTCCTTATCTTTTCAAAATGATCCCATCACAGAAGAGTCTTTTTATCTCCACTCTTCTTTGGGTTCCACACTTCCACTTGCAACCTTCTCTATTTAAGGATGTCAATTCGGTGCGGTACTAATAAGGTATCAATACCATACCGAATTTCAAAACCAGATATGGAAACTATACCATACCAAATTATACGATACAGTATAAAAATTGTATTTCGCGGAATCGTACTATACGATTTCAATGCAAAAACGATGCTTAGAAACAATGTAAATATGGTATAATTTCGGTACGAAATAAAACATTCTTCTCGATATAATTTTTTCCTTGCATATGTGTAAATATCTCAATAGCCAATTCAATTGAAGTTTAATGCATTTCCATCAAACTAATGTCACTAACCATGTCTACTAAATCAACATAAGGTTACAAAAAGCCGGTAAACTAAGATATGACCATACACAAAGTGTGTCAATTTAGACTTAAAGACTAAAAGGCAAAGGCAATGATGAATTAAACATATGCAGCCATTAATTAGCTGGTTAGATGGGTAGTGGCATACTAGAATTGGATCATGACAGAAGTGGAGGATCAAGGAATTCCTAACATTAGGATATGAAACAATCTCACAACTTTAAATATATTCGTTTGTCAAAAACACATTTAGCTTTACTCAATTTGAAATCAAGCAAGTACAAGGAGAACATGAAACAAATTAAAACAAGATTTTCAGACTAGAAGTAGAAACTAGTAGGAGAGAAGCCTGGGTGAATTAATCGATACTGAAAAGAAAAAGAAAAAGAAGGAACAATGGGAGGGGTTGGCTGAACAGGAGCAATGAGTCACCTTTCTGATAATCATGCATTTATCATTATTTATTTGAATTAATTTTCCATATTTAGTTAATTAAAAGAGAGTTCATTGAGTATTTTGTGTCTTTTTCATGAATAATGTGATTTAGGTTATTACAGATAATGTGGAGCAAAGTTGGCAAATATATTAGATATTGGAGGATTTTAACTAAAATAAAATTAGGGGATTCAATCTTGCTGCCCAAGAAATCATGAATGTTGAGATTCAACTTAATTGATGCAAGGAGAGCATGAATCTTAGCCAAATTGAAAACAGGTAAAGGTCCAAGGAACAAAATTGGTAATAAGATCTGAAATCGTGTAAACCTTGAGTATTTTAGGCATATCTCTCTTTTATAAACTCGAATTGCAGTGATTTAAGATACAATAGAAAGATAACAAAAATATCTACAACTTTTTAGTTTTGAGTTTTTCTAGAATATGAACTAATAAAGGTCAAATTGAAGGCTAGAGATGACGAATTCATTGTGTGCGCAATATATAAAAAGGAGAAGCCAACCACAGATGGAGAGAAGAAGACATTACCAAACCAAGTTGCCTTTCCAAAAGGACACTCTAAAGGACAATAGAAGAAGACACTACCAAACCAAGCTGCCTTTGCAAAAGGACACTCTAAAAGAACATGATCGATAGACTCAACCAACTTCCCACATCTTTTGCAAGAGGGTCGACTTTCAATTGTCTATCCCTCATTGCTTTGCTCGTACCTAGGCCTTGTGCACACGCCCTCCATAAGAATGATTTCACCTTTAGCACGGTTTTGCAGTTTCAAATAAGTTTCCAAGCTATCGAAGTAACCAAATTCCATTTATGTTCCCTAGAAGATGAAGGAAGAAAGCTCATTCTTAATTTGGTCTCTACTATTACTTAGCAAATGATAAGTAGATGTAGATGAAAAAAGCCCATTCTTTGATGCCCCAAACTAGTTAGTCCTCAGCTTGGAATTGACTAAGTTTATACTTCTAATCCTTCTCACATCCACTTCATAAAAAAGTTGGACATGCTGATCATCAAACTTTACAGTACCATTCAAGGTTGCCAAGTGGCTAAGTTTAGCAACTTCGGCAATTTAGCATGTCTTCATTCCTGTTGGGAAATGCCATGTCAGCATTTGCCACATCAACCTCTATTGGTTTTGATGATAATAAGCCTGAATTACTAATGGCTATGTTGAGTTATGATGTTTTAGTTCAAGATGAGAACAAGTGGACCAACTCCAAGTCAAAGCCATATGCAAGTCAAAGCCAAGATCATGCCAAGATAGACATGAAGTCTAAGTCAAGATGACCATGCCAAGATGGACATGAAGACCGTTGCACAAAATCAAGTCGAAGATCAAGACTTAGGCTGAATTAGGACTTAGGACACTCTCTCATACACATTCATGTAAATGCATCAATTATATGTAATTCATATTACTAGAGTGACATAGGACATGTTAGTGAGGTGTACAATGCTTAGGGTTGACCAAAAAGTCCAAAAACCCAAGCCATGTCCAAGCCCCAACTTAATTCAGCAAAATAGGGCTCAAACGGATGCCCGTCTGGTTTAGCATTTCTGTGTTTTCAATCACAGAAGGCCAAACGGAATTTCCGTCTGGCAGACGGAATTCCGTCTGGGCCAATCCAGGCCAGACGGATGACCATCTGGGCAGACAAACGTCCGTCTGGTCCTGACTTAGCCAATAACGGCCAGTTTGCAACGGCTCTTTTTTGAGACGGATGACCGTCTGCCCAGACAGAATTCCGTCTGGTGTGAAAACAGCCTATAACGGCTAGTTTAGCGGCTCTTTTCAGACGGACGCCCGTCTGGGCTGAAAAGTGGACTTAAAATGTGTCCGTTTTCTATCCATTGGGGATTGGGTTTTGGCACTCAAAGGTGCTCTATATAAACCCAATTCACCTCGTTTGAGAGTAACAATACTCACACTTGATCACCCACTCCCCAAGTGATCCTAAGCTCTCAAATTGCAAGAAAGCCTTGTGCTTTGCCTTTCACCTTCTCCCCAACCTTGAAGAACATTCCAAGGTATTAAGCAAGCTTGTGGAAGCCAAGCTTGAGGTGATTAAAGGCGTCGGTGGTGCATACATTTTCATTTGAGCATACAACTCACATTGCATCACATTCACACAAGAGTTAAAGTGTCACACCTCTTGTAAGGTAACATCCTTCCTTTGTAATTGTTTCAATTCTAGTCTAGGTTGGTAGATTAGTATTGGTTTGGGTGCTCTTGCTCGTGAACAAAGATTGTTAAGGGGTGCTGTTGCCCTACTTGCTAAACAAAGATTATAAAGGGTTCTCTTGCCCCGTAACAAAGATTATTGTAAGGGTTTCATCTCTACCCATTGTATTGAAAGAGAATCAATAATGGAATACTCTCTTGAGGCCAAGAGAGGAGTGGACGTAGACTTGCAAAGTCGAACCACTATAAAATACTTGTTTTGTGGTTGATTGTATTGTTTAATTTCATTTGAATTTTCAATTTACCTTGTATTTCCGCACAAACCGAAAAATTGGGACAATCCACTAATTGCAACCTAATCACCCCCCTCTAGGTTGCACCAACAATTCCCAAATAAATTAAGCTATTTATGGCGAGATAAGGCTGCATCGTGTTGTGACCATGCCTAGATACTGCAGTTTTGGGAGCCTCGTTGACTAGGTAAGGCCCCTGATGTAACTGGTTCAAATTAAATTTTCATTTTTGTTTTGTAGATAAATACAACAGGTGGCCTTCAAGCGTCATGCCTTCCGTGTAAGAAGCTGAGCATCCAATTGAACCAATATTTGATTTGTGCATTAGCCAAGTAAATGATCTCATGTTCAGTTTTGCAAATTTATGAGTTGCAAATTTATGTTTATGGTCTCCAATAGCCCATTTTCTTCCCACGCCAAATCACCTAAACACCCCCTCCCAAAAAAAAGAAAGAAGAAAAAATGACTCATTGAGTGTGCAAACATAATTTATCTGTTTAGATTATTGGAATTGGACATCTAGTATTGATTTTGCAACCCAGGTGGAAAAAATGCAATATCTAATTCCTATTCCAAGACTAACCATGTTTATGACGATGAGACCAAGTTGAGATTTTTGTTCCATCACAAAAACACTCAATAACCAGTAGATCTTCAAAGAATTTCTATATACAGCAAAGATGATGCATATTGCTTTGTGGTATCCAGAGACTCACGAGTTTGCAGAAGAATAGGCCAAAGTGGAAACCTGAGGAGAGGCAAACATAAACAAATGCAGGAACAGAATGAGCAATATATCCAACAATAGCGAAGAGAGACGCAGCTTTGTTCCCAGCATAAATTCCTCCAACATCACTGAAAGTGAAGTATCGGTACCGGTATCTGGTGCTAAGTATTAATGAAACCTAAATACAAATGTTATAGCAACTACCACCAAAGATGCCTATCTTTCAAGTAAGACTACAAATGAAATCGATTTCTTCAAGGCTATACACGAGTGTTACACAACTCACTATCAATGCAAATGTTTACCAATGTTTACCAAAAAATAAAAATTTCAATTATTTTTTAGACAGGGCAAAAAGGTGAAAAAGGCACCGCTATCATGCACGCCTATATTCATCTCCGCAGTCACCAATTACTTTTAGAAGATTCTTTCCTTTCTTTGATACTTCTTGGATGCTATTTTCATCGGAATTAAATCGTCTGCGGCCTAACTTCCAGCGGCCCCGCTGGGTGGCCACCACGTGTTAGCAGCTAAAATCTCAACCGCTGACACTTAGTTGGTGGTTTAGGTCGGTTAAATGAGAAAACCATTATTGGACCGGTTTAGTTTGGTCCATTGTTTCTTTAATTTTTCAAAATAAAATAAAATATAAAACCTAAATCAGTGTTTCTATTCATTCGACGGAACGGAAGTAAAAAACCGAACTTTCTGAATCGTCTTCTCCATTGAACGACTGAGACCAAGACCAAGACAGCACGAAGATACTTCTCTACATTGTCTCCGACGAAGGATTGCGACCAAATCGATTTCTTCTCTACATCGTCTTCCATCGAATGTAAATCGATTTCTTCTTCAATCTAACCTGAGATCTAAGTTCTCTGCATCTTCTTCTATACTCCATTGTTCTATTTAAACCCATGGCTGTCGACAAAGACTCAGCGAAGGAGATTGCGACCAAGAACCGATTGAATTGTTTGCTCGAAGGTACTTCTCGATTGAATTTTTTCTTCGACCTTATCTTTGCTAAAGTTATTGAGTGGTAAAATTTCCCCATATGATTTCCTTTGATGCTCAACTGAATTTGGTGATTTTTCTTCTATCTTGAATATGGCGATTTTTCTTCTAGCTTGAGTATTTAAAATTTAAGATTCACCTTGTTAAATTATCATGTTCCATAGCCAATTGCATCCCTAAACATACGGCCAATATGCAGTAAAACTGCCAAAATAAAAAATTCTTGTAAAAATGCATTTTGTTATGTACTCTTGTTTTAATTCATAGATGAATGAATATAAGAGCTTTGAGTTTTCATTGTATTCCATTTGATTGCTTCTACATTTCCTAGAATGATCTTTCATTTAAGAAACTTCTTGTGAAATTTTGTGGGATACTAGCTTGGATGCCTATGAAGCGTTTGATGAAATGTTTATAAGCAACTTGGGTCAAATGTAAGATTGACAATAGAATCTTGTGGATTGTTTTTTTTTCCTCCTTTGTCTCATTATTGATACGAGTCCTTAGCTCAAAATGGAAGAATACCTGGAGATGCACCAAGGTATGGTGGTTCGACTCCACCAGGATTCATAAAGTTTTTTTTTTTTTTTTTTTTTTTTTTTTGTTCATTTTCTTGGAAAAACCTGCTCATGTCATTGCATTTGAATAAAAATACCCTGCTCATGTATATTTCCTTAGGTTCGTTGATAAATCAGAACAAATCCTTTATGCAAGTCTGTGGCTTTTAATGGGGTCCTGTTCTATGAAGATGAGTTGTGCCATGTTGTTGCTCAGAATAAGCTTCTTCCACATTCTGAAGAGGTGAAATATGTCCCAGAAAGATGCATTCTTAAATATTTTACGATAGCATTAAGTATTATCTTGAATCTGTAGACTTTTTGGCAACAAACGATTGCAACTATAAAAGTGGCAGATCCAAGGGGTTGAATGGTTTAGCTGCATTTTGCTCTAGTTTCCATTATCAGTCTATGGTGGTAAATGGGGACAAAGTCATATTACTGTGGAGCAATTTATCTAATCTGTTGAATCATAAATTATTGCTAAAAACTTGGTCATTGAAGTTTGCTTAATAAAGTTTGATGGGGAAATTTGCTTTGAAAGAATAAGACATGTATAGATATGGCAACTAGGAAATTTGATCATGTAAAAACTTAATTTTTGAATAAATAGATTGAGTAGTCCTCCATGGTTGTGTATCATTCCATTCACCTACACAAACAAACACAATGGATTCATTACTTGAAATAGAAAAAGAAACTTATTGCTGTTCCTGTAGTCAGATTAGTACCGTTACAACAATAGACTTGTCTTCATTAAACAGAGGCTGATCCCCAGAAGTGGGGTCAATTATAGCCAGCCGTTGATGAGACAAAAAATTGTCTCTATATTGGTAAAGCCCACTCCAGTTGGGCCGTTCTCATAAACAATGGTTTAACAATTAATTGAAGATATTTAATAAATAATTTTTTCAAACCATTTTGGATATAGACATGAGCAATTGGTTATTCAACTGTGATCCCAGTTGTAAACAAGAATCATAAAACCAAATATGTAAATTCACCAACATTATCAAGACAAACTGTCTTTATCTTACAATCCATAAATTGTGTTTTTAGACTAATTATTTGAGCAAACAAATCGCAAATACCAAATTGCGAGTTCATAATGAACATTCATGTGACAATTTTATAAATGCATATACTAAAATCATATATTATCTGAATGGTCCACATGATGGGTGAACGGGCACATATATTTCACCATGTATACATTTTAATAACGCAGAATATTCGATCTCAACTTTAACTGATGAATATCTAATAATAAATTTCCCTTGAGAACAAAAACCACAAGAAAAATCACTTAATTGAAAAATCTTTTGGTTCTGCAATAGATGACAAATGAATTTTCAATAATTTTTTGCATCATACTTGATTAGGGATGGTCCAACCTATCATGCCAAATAATAAAACTATCAAAATCAATGTTCTTTTGATTTACCCAGGCTTGTATTTCAATTATGCAAATATTCGTGTAGTACAAATTGGATGAAAAGATCTAACACTTTTGTAGTAATTTATAGATATTCACTTTTACCATTATTTGTAATCTCAATCTAATAACCATTTTAGTAAATAGCTTCAAAATTTAATAAAAATTTTTGAGACTTATTATAAAATAATGCATTATTTATAACTAATTTGGTCTCCAAAGTAATAATAAATTAGCTTTTTCGGAACCCTCAATCAATGTTATACTGTCAATTATTGTATGAACATTGGCTTATGCATCATCAAATAAGATAAATATTCTTTTTGTCTTTCTTATTACAATATGCATCGTAACACATTAGAGAATATTCATATTCTTCTTTAAAATAAAACAAAATACATCAAAAAATATACAGAAAGTCAATAAAAAAAATTAAAAGGGAAAAAGATTAAATTTAAGATAAGAAAAAAATTAAATTTAAGATAAACTAACATATAAGATTTAAGGGGAAAATAATTACAAACTAACATAATATCAATTTTATTTTAATTTGAGCTCCAATAATATAAACAAATCTTCAATTGTTATATTCAAAGGAGTTTGCAGTATCTAGATATGTAGTATCTGTGAAGCCATCAAAATCATCCTCTTTATACGCAAAATTTGTTCCACTATTATTATTTTGGAAAGTTTAATTTATCTCCACATTATTTTCATTCCTTTAATCAAAGTTTGACAAAGCTTAACGAAATATTGTGGAGTACGATAGATAATTGCCTAATGATATTTCATATCACATCGATAACAAATATTATCTTTACTCATTGAAAACTCACATTGAGAATCCTTATTATTATTTTATTTATTTTTATCATAAGAATAGTAATTATTCTGTCTTTTGCCTCATCTAAGTCCACAGTCATAACAACGTTTATAAATTTGTCTATTTTATGGCCTATCATGAATTACTGCATTCACTTGCAATGAATGGATGAGCTTCATAATTTCTTATTAATAATTCATTATTTTGCTCAGTCACAATGAGACATAAGATCAATTTATAAAATCTTTTAAAATATTTTTCATGATATTACTATTGTAATAGCATATTTGAAGCATGAAAAGTTGAAGCTGAATTTTATTTACAGTAAATCATCATCAATAATATTTTCTCCACATAATTTCAATCAAAAACTAATTTTAAAAATTGCAGAACTGTACTTATTTATAGTTTCAAATCTTTCAACTTCATATGCATCTGTAGAACTGTATTCATTTAAAGTTTTAAATCTTGCAACTTCATGTGCATCTGCAGAACTGTATCTTACAGTTTCAAATCTTGCAACTTCAAGCGCATCCAACAATATTTGTAGTGCAAAAAGCAACTACTATATACAATAAATAAAATCATTATGTTGAGATTGGTTGATGACAAACCACAATTGTTAAGACAACCTAATATCTTATAATTTGTTTGACTCTTAGATTATATAAATCACATACTTTAATCACGATGCATTTACATTACAAAATAGACAAGACAAATTATATTGCTTATAGAAACATGCGAGGAGGTCGATTATCATTTTCACCTAGGAATAGAAAGCATAATGATACATAGTTTGTCATCTTTTTTCTCAAAACACAATACTTTAAGTAAAGTCATGCTAATAACGTGTTATAAAATATAGAAGATATATTAAATACGATGAAGAAAATTATGACAAGATAAGTTCAACTTCCTCTATTGAGTTATTCATTAAATATTTATACTAGAACTAGCATTTTCTCTGATATGGAAATATCAAAGTTTACAAAGAAATACAATATATGATTCTCACACAAAATAAGATGATCTTGATATGGAATGATGGATTGTTAAAATCTTCGGTTAATATGTAAATATGGATCGCCAAGATTGCACGCTGAGATGGCTAAGATCTTTATTTGGAAGATACATCATTTGGTAAGATCTCTTTGAGGGTGATGGATATCCACAATCAATATTATTTTTAACAAGGATTTAATTAAACAAATTATTAAACTACTAGTGAGAAAAATATCAAGGCCCAAATTTATCAACCACTAGTTTTAGAACCAAGATAGAATATTCTTTTTACACATTACTTATGGGTTCCCTCAAATTTTTTATACTAAGGACTGGACTAGTATAGTAATGTTTCTATTTTTGGTTTGTTGTTTTTTTTATATTGGTAGAATTTAGAATACTGAGTCATGTATGTATAATTCGGTTTGTTTGTTGTGTCCCCCCCCCCCATTTTTAAATGAACCGGAACTTTGGCACAGTTCTGAGGCCACTTTCCATTAGAAAAAATAAAATAAAGTTCTCTTGTAAAGGCAAAAGGGCATTTTTGTCTTTTTGATATCCAAACATTACCTCTAATTTTGAAACCCAAAAAACTCAAATATTTTCCTTACCTATCGAAGTGAAAAAAGATACTAAAAGCATAATTATACTTCACATGCAACAAGTCAAGTAAGCCTCAGAGATCACCTAGATTAGGGTTAAGAAGTTTCATTAAAATAAGAAATCAAAACAGAAAAAGATCAAACTGATATGGTTATTGTGACCCAACCGGTCATTCATGGCAGTTGGTTGGGTCAATCAACCACCCTGATCGGCTGCCCCCTTCTCGGTCAGAAACTCAAGTTCGAATTCAGACTTTCGATCACCCATCCTCAATCTGATTTGGGATGATTCAAATCCGAATTTCGTCCTTAATATTCCAGGGATTTCATCTCATTCTAGAAATATAGAAGATGAAGACTAAGAATCCACTTCATCTCTTTCAACTAAACCAACCCTTGATTCGGATATAGAAATCCATCTTCGGGCATGATCTGGTCGCGATCGTCGATAGAAAGATTCAACACACTATCTACAGAATCATAGAGGGAAGAGGAACTCTCAAATACCAAAGAGAACATGTATGATGAGTGTGTGTGAATAACTAACCTCCAGAAGATTCGAAAGACTGGACGGGAATCAAACCTTCTCTGTGATTTGAGCGTTCTTCACCACCAAACATGTGTATTTTACCTCCTAAGTGTCCATAGTAGCCTCCACGAATAAAATAATACGAAATTAGGTCATAGATGGCTATTTATAGAGAGCTGGCGAAAAACAAGGTTTAAAACCCGCAATTAGACATGACCAGTCGGTTGGGGCGGTTGCAAAAATTTATTTGTTTGTGTCTAAAAATGCTACACAAGTGCACGTGTTGCAATCAAGTAGTAAATAGTAAGTAGAGTATCGATCCCTCAGAGAATTTTATCGTTAAATATCAATATAAAAGGAAAACTAATTTAAACAAGATTGACAAAATTACTTTGTGATTAATGAACTAAATAAACGAAGGATAGGTTAATTAAACTAGAGATCCTAAATGCAACAGAAATAACTAAAATAAGTGGTATAAATGTTGGGAATCAATTTCCCCTCCCCTGAATTTGGGTTGAGAATGCTACAGCAAAGCTGCAGTACAAGGCATATCAAAGAACCTGGAACAAAATTGCACTCAGGAATCTTCCAATCCACATATGCGTTAACATCCTAATTCAAAACCATCATATTCCTATGGAGAATTGAATTTAGGATGCAAATTACGCCTGAGTTCCAATAGTGGTTACGTGAGACAGGTGAATATTCCTACCCTACCCACTAATTAGCTAAACCCACATAAAGATCAAGCTAACTCACGCTATTCAACATTGATCTAGATCCAATTAACTTTCCAATTAACTAAAACCACAACATTCACTCAAGGATGATCAAATCGATAAATGAAATTATTCAAAAACATGCATACTGAATACATCGATAATAAACTGTGCTAAGTAGAGCTACAACAAACTGAATAATCACATCTCAAATCACAGGTTTGGGTATTCTTATCATCCCAACAAAATAAGAAATTAGCTCATATTAAAGTTCAAATATAGTGAGATAAATGTAGCCATTAAAAGAGTTTAGCTAGAATATAAAGAAGTAGGAAAATAAAACCAAATAAAGAATTAGGAGAATGCTTCTACAATGCTCCAGCTCCCTATCTCCAGCAGTTCTTCCTCATGCACGAGCTCCCTCTCTATCTTTGGTTCTGTTCTTTTTCTTCTTGTGTTTAGTAGCTCATCCGCCTTCTTTTCAATTCCCCCAAACTTTCCTTAAGTGATAAGGTAGAAATGGATTGTAGGATTAGAATCTTTCCTTCTGATACCAACGGCTGAGATCCTTCATGTAATGATAGGAGGAATATCTAATTAATAAATATTTTCAGTAATTTCACTAGATGATGCCACGTGTGTTCAATTTGGGAAAATCATGCTACTGCAAAGCTACAACATCTTTACAACAAACTAAGAAGACTTTTTCTTTGTTCCTCTTCTATGTTTCGTATCATTTCTTCATCCTTTATAGTTCTTTTCCTACAATGCTAAGAAAAAGAGGACTGATTAATTCCATCCATTAATTCAAAGGAAATTCATGCATAAATGATATAGAAGACCTTTACAAGATTTAAAACACTAAAACTCACTAAAACAAAATTTAATGAGAATTAACACTAAAACAAAAGGAAAATACTCTTGAATCAAGCTATTTTAAGTATAAAATTACTAGAATTAACTCTGTTTCATAGACTTATCACACCCCCAAACTTAAGATATTGCTCAACCTCGAGCGCTAAAAGGAAAAAAAAAAACACAAAACTATAATACAAAGGATAATAGTAAAAGACCAAGAGAGAGGAAAATACCACAACCTAGCTTAGTCAAAAGTTGCCTCTCAATCTTTCTCTAATTTTCAATTCCAACACTTCTTGCCAATAACACTTAGATGCCATAATTTTACTCATAAGGATGCCCTCAAGTGTGTGTATGAAAGTTAAGGATCTCACCCCTGATTACCCTAGCCTAGCTGAATTATGGTCATCAAGCTTAGTTAATTGATCTCATAAGTTGACCAAGTGATTACCTCTCCACTGATTAGGGACCTATATCCTTTTACACCCCAAAAACCCGTTTTACAATATTTTGAGTGTTTGAACCCCAAACTTTATCTCTGGATTTTTTTTTTTAAATGTCATTTATGCCTTTTTACGCAAATACCAACATTTGTGATGAAGGTACCCCTGGTTGCTCAACAAGATCACAAACAAAAGTGCACATGCATGCTCATATTCCGGGTCACTATTTGACGCAAAAGTAAACATGGGTTAAATGCGTACTCCTGGTTACTAGGCAACCTAAAGTAGCAGAGCATTATTCTCTCTTCTCTTTTTCTTTTCATGCTC
Organism: Hakea prostrata; assembly: GCF_041222555.1. Classification (NCBI taxonomy): domain Eukaryota; kingdom Viridiplantae; phylum Streptophyta; class Magnoliopsida; order Proteales; family Proteaceae; genus Hakea; species Hakea prostrata. Next base: position 11,662,604 of record NC_142600.1, on the reverse strand, counting down.
ATATTCTGGGCCACTATTTAATGCAAAAGTAAACATGGGTTACATGTGTACTCCTGGTTACTAGGCAGCCCAAAGCAACGAAGCATTATTCTCTTGGGGGAAGGGGGTTCAAACCTTTGCCAATACACACAATGCACATAATTTTTGAAACCACCCAAATTGGGATCCCCAATATGTCAGTCTCAAGGTTCTCATTCAACTAATTCTGAAATCCTAAACTCTCACATTGATCCAACCTTCCTAGGTTCTCTAGGGCTCGAAGCATCACTTGGTGCTCAATAATACGACATAAAAAATATGAGTAAATGAAAACATCATATCATTATAGCAAAGTTGTGGTAATACATCCCACAAAAATCAAATTAAGAGGCACTGACATTCTTATTAATTAATTGCCATCCAAATCACATAACAACCCAGATCAACTAGCTTTTTATTTTTTTAAATTTTTTTTATCACATATATAGAAATACACACTATATACACAAAACATCAAACTAACATTGATGCAGTAACAAAGAGGCAAAGCAAACAAAACCTAAGCCATCACATAGGCTAAATGACTTACAAACCTTGCTGCAACATCAAACAGCAAAACAACAGACATAAAAGCCATAAGATAAAATTAAAAAAATAATAATAAATAAAGCAAAAACTGACTCTAGAATGCTACTCACAAATGAGCAAATAAAACTACATATGCTGCAAGTAAAGTAAACAAAACATTAAGAAACTAAGACCACATATAAAATAAAGATGATAAGATGACATGCAACATGCAAAGCCTACCCCCAAACTTTAAGTGAGCAGTGTCCTCACAGCTCCAAAATAAGGAAATATAGAGACATGATAAATATAACAAGCATCAAAACAAGACTTCCCTAAAATAGTATGAAGGATCGGCAAAGCCTAAATATTCTCCGTATCATTAGGTCTTGTGGCCCCGGTGCCGAGGAGAGAAAAGATGTGGTGGAAACTCTGGGAAGGTGTTGAACCCATGGAAAGAAATTTCGGTAATTTCGCCCGGTTCGCTACCCAGCGAATCGGGCGAACTGGCGAAATATCGCCGATATCTTGGCGAAGCGATATTTCGCCCCCCATATAGAAATTTTCACCCCTAATTTTTTTGAGTATTTTTACTCAACAATTTTGGTAAATTTGATGCCTATCCTAATCTGATGCAAATATGTGGTAAATTTGAATTATTTCCTAAAAATCATTCCATTTAAATTCTCTTACCTAGTCACATTTAATATGTTACCTTATGAGGCCTACATCATTAGGACATAATTGGAACGATTATCAAATCACTCTGAAGATTCTTTTATAAGATTCATTAATAATTTAAATTGTTTCCATAAATTATTTCATGTATACACTCTTCCCTAATCACATTGGCATGTTGACTTTGATAATTTAAATTATTTCTTAATAAATATTTCCATTTAAATCTCCTGCATAGCCACATTTAACTGTTACCTTCTAAGGCCTAAATCATTCGGACATAGTTGGAATGATTAACCGACGATTCTATTACAAAATCTCTTCATAATTTAAATTGTTTCCATAAATTATTTCATGTATATACTCTTCCCTAACCACATTTGGCATGTTGACTTTTGAGGACTAGATCACTAAAATATAGTTGGTAAGATTGCTCATTAATCTTGAAGATTTTGCTATAAAAAATTTTCCTATTTATAAGTTATTCTATGTAGATTCTCCTCATAATTACATTTAGCATATTAACTTTTGAGTCTTGAATCATTGTGATAAAATTGGTAAGATTGTGATAGAATCGTGAGAGAAATCGCCTAAAAAGTGCAAGAAATAGTATAAAAATCAAACAAAAAAAATTAAAAAAATGGATTTTTCCGAAATATCGCGATATATCGCCGATTTCTCGACGATATCTGGTAAAAATCGTTTCGCCCCCTAGTTTCGTTTCGCCAGGGGGCGAAACTGGCGAATTTTGCCGATATTTCAGGGAAACTCGCCGAAATAACTTTCCATGGTTGAACCGGTGGCTGTTTATTCTCAAATTGATTTGGAGTGCTCGGTCTCATGCGGCAACATAGGACTAAAAGTCTGTTTGTTGTACGTGCATTTCTCGAAGTTCCTCTAGGAGGTGGAACTGAGATATTTCCATTAGGCTCATGCACTACTCCAATTGAGTGTAAGAAGAAGAGGATGCACTTGGGGTAGAAGAATGTGGGGGTATCGCCTCTACATCACCAGGGTTGTGCTCTAGTAAGGGATTAGCTCGAGCTCTCTAAGTCCTGCGCACAATGGTGTACCTCGTGATGGCATCCTTATTAGGTGTTCAGGCATCAATATCTTGCACAGGGACATGGTGAGCCAAGCATAAGTCAGTAAGCAAAGAAGGAAATAACAGACTACCTCCTGGCCTATGAGCACAAGCACAAATCGCATCATGAATGCGTTGACCGACATTGACCCTACAACTTTGCAAACTGGAGTGCAGGACTAATGCTCTCTCCACTGAGACAATCTGAATGTGTGTGGAAGGCATTAATTGAATTGAGACTATAAGAAATTATACCAAACTTTGGCTTCGGGTTTTAAGGAGGAACGTAATACAATTAATGCCCCATGGGCTGACTCAGACCACTCTATGCCTACAGAACATAAATGTGTGAATATCATGCATCTCAGTGGGATCTGCCTTAGCAAGATGCATTATGTGCTCATCAACTACATCCTCTAGTCCATAAAGTGTATTAATAGTCTAACTATCAATTGGGACCTACACCCCTAACATAGACCGTATCTTGGGGCAACTCCGTTAGGTTAGAATAAAATTCTTGGACAAGAGAAAACATAAAGTCGCCAGGATGGGAGCAAAACCTTTCCCAATTATGCATCGCAATGACTGAGAGTAAGAAGGGAAATCCCTGTGCCTCAAATGGGGACAACCGAAAACCTTTCTCCTGGAAAATATTTCGTTTGCAAATAGAGATAAAACGTGCCTCATCTTTTGAAGACACAAAATGTTGGGGGCAAGGGATTCACTAGAAGTAGGCTAATGAGCTGAGCGGGTTTTCTTTCTAGGTTCCATGATTAATGGAGCTTTAGTAAGTAGAAATAGAAGCACACCCTTAACAAACAATGATTTGAAAAGAGGAAAAAAAATTCAAAACATATAACTAATGAAAAGGGAGAGTAAGAGCACTTAGCTGTTGCAGAACGAGAGATTTTGTTGCAGCTGTGCTATAGCACAACTAGAGCATCCCAACCACACAAAAAAATGACGTCGGAATGGACGTTGGAGAAGAACTTTGTTGCAGCAGAGACGAGAAGAGTACGATAAAGAAGTGGAGACAGTGGTGTATTAGCTTGGGGGTCGGGTTGTGTAGGCAAGAAGGGATAAGAAGGATGAATATTTGTGGGCAATGGTAGGCAATGGAGCCCTAGTATGCTTCTGAGTCAAGGAGGAATAGAGGAAGAAGAAGAAGAAATGGTTTAGGGTTAATGGAGTGGCTAGGTTTTTGGTTGGTTCTTGGCTTCAAATGGGTTTGGGACATTATGGGGTTGTAATGGGTCATGGGTGGTTCAAAGGTTTGGAAGTGATGGGTTGATTGGTTTACAGAGAAAATCGGGTCGGGTCGAATTAAGTGGCCCTTGTTCTTTTTGCTCAGATGTTGTGGCACTACTGCAGCATGGTTGTAGCATCACATAAATTATGCAGGTCATATAATGCATTCTTGTAATTGTAAAACAAACTTTGCTATAGCTTTGCTGTAGCAGTGCTAGTGAATTTTCCTAGGGAATGACAAATGCTCTAGTGATGATGCAGCGATTCTATAGCATTGGGATCCTATTCATCAGTTTATTCTGCTGATCGAAGTTGCAAATTACTCTCTCATCCTCTTGGCTTTCGTCACACTCCCTACAAGTCAAAATACATGTCATCTTGTCATCTTTCATTTTTACTATCAAGTTAAAACTAAGACAAAATTGTAAACTATCTACTAACAAAAAGCTAACTCTACTAAGCAACTACACAATCAATTAACAACAATATAATTCAAAATAATAATAATAATAATTTGGGTTGCGTCCCACAAGCGCTTGTTTTTAAGTCGACAGCCCGAGTACTTCCTTTTTTTTTAGGCATCATGAAGGGTGATTGAGGATTTGTTACGCTCCAATAGTGAGCCCCAATAATGCTTGATCCGCTGTCCATTCACCAGAAATCCCCTGTTGGAGCTTCCTTCTTGCAACTTGATAAGTTGATTTCATGCATATTATTTTAGACGATTAATTTACTATATTTCCATGTGTTTACAATTGTTTTATATCAATTTACCCTAATATGATATGAAAATGAATATGTTGCGCCTTTCCTTTAATTTCTATAATTTTGGTGATTTTATATATTTCCTAACAAATTCTAATTAAGATTTATTACTTTTACATGTAGGAAATTGTCAACCAAATCTGCAAGGGTATTATTGAAAAATTCTGTAAAGAAAGTCCTAATGGAACCAAACTGGATTTTATTCCATTCTAGAAATGAAAGTCTTGTTCATCAAGTTACATTGCACTCTAGAAGCTTCCTCAAGTCAAAAACATAGAGAGAATGAGTCCTTGCATGATTTTGTATTTTATTTCCTATTTGGGACTTGATCAAAGAAGGAAAAAGAGGAAAAAGAATCATATTCAAAGAATGAAGACAGAAAAATCCTGTTTTTGAGTGTCTTTGTCCAGTTTTGATCAAGCCCTTCATCGGATGGTCATCCAGTGTCTGATCGAGCAAATATTTGGAGGAGATCTTCACGACTTCTTGGTCTTCAAATCCAACGGTGGGATTATGTATTGGAGATCTTTAAGTTAGTCCGATTCATACGTCATCTTTAAGTTAGTCCGATTCATACGTCAAAACACTCCTTGGTTAAGTCATGTAGGAACTCTGAGTTTGATTCAAATTCTAAGTTTAATTAATCTATAAAAGGAGAGCAAACTCCAGGAAAAGAAAAGAACGTTTTTTGGAGCTTTAGAAGAGCATAAAGAACCTTCTTGGAGATTTGGAGGAGCGGAGAGGTCGAACCAGGAGACGTTGGTTGGCTTTGGAGATCTGAAGTTTGGGAATAAGTTTTTCTTCATCTTCTTTCAATGTTCACGAACTCTTCTGTAATGTTTTTTTATTTTTAGTATGAACTAATTTAATTTTTCTAGGGATCAGATGTAGCCTATCTTTGAATTCTCACTCTTGAATTCATCAATAAAATTTTGAATATTGTTTCCTTTGATTGAGTTTTTACTTCTATTCTTCATGCTTTTGATTAATTGGCCACTAATCGATTGATTTGTTAATCATAATGAACTTAGAGGGGATTTATGTGTTTAGTTCATTGGAGTAAAAGCCATGAATTACATGTAGGATAGAGATATACTTACATGGTTTGTGTAGTTGTTACATGGGAATCCATAAAATTTAATGATTTCTTAGTTGTTTTAACCCACATAGAAATATAGTGGGTTAGCAATTTAGAGAATTTTTATTGGTACTCAAGAGAGACTAGTAGATAGTAAAGGGAATCTCGACTATCAATCATAAAAATATTTGTCAAATTATAAAAAGGGATAAAATGGTGGAAATGCTTAGTTATGGTGAAATCTGACCCTTAAGTTTTTAGCTATTAATAAATCTAAATTTCAATTTCAATTTGTATTATAATCTATAATAATTCTCTTCCTTATTACTTGTTCGAATGAAATTGGTATAATTAATTTGGTACTTCATCTATAGTTCTCGAGGGAATGATCTTTTATCATTATATTACTTGTTACGACAACGTACACTTGCGTTGTTATTTTTCACAACAAATTTTTGGCGCATTGCTCCATGTGGAAAAATAGTCACTACGTTAAATGGGCCTGACCATCTAGATTTCAGCTTCCCTGGGAATAGTTTAAGCCTTGAGTTGAACAATAAAACTTGTTGGCCTGGTTCAAATTCCCTATTCAAGATATTTCGATCATACTATTTCTTAACTTTCTCCTTATAGAGCTTGGCGTTCTCATACGCTTGAAGTCTGAATTCATCAAGTTGATTTAGCTGTAACATTCTCTTTTCGCCAGCTAGAGTGGATTCAAGATTGAGTTTCTTGATTGCCCAATATACCTTATACTCTAGTTCCAAGGGTAGATGGCAAGCCTTTCTAAACACCAGTTGATATGGTGACATTCCAATGGGGATTTTGCTAGTTCGGTAAGCCCAAAGTGAGTCATCCAATCTTGTAGACCAATCCTTCCTTATAGGGCAAACTGTTTTCTCCAAAATCAACTTGATCTGCCTATTAGAAACCTCTGCTTGTCCATTTGTTTGGAGATGATAGCTTGAGGCAACCTTGTGACAAACTCCATACTTAGCCAATAAAGCTCCAAGATACCTGTTACAAAAATGTGAACCCTCATCACTGATAATAGCTCTTGGTGTACCAAATCTGAGGAAGATGTTTTTCTTCAAGAATTGAATAACCATTTTGGCATCATTAGTTGGACAAGCAATAGCCTCCACCCACTTGGACACATAGTCCACCACTCTACTAAAATGTATAAATGACCATATGAAGGAATAAAAGGCCCCATGAAATCAATTCCCCAAACATCAAACAACTCTACTTCCAAGATATTGGTTAAAGGCATTTCATTCCTTTTGGAGATGTTTCCCACTCTTTGGCATCTATCACATCTTTGAATAAATTGATGGGCATCTTTGAACATACTTAGCCAATAAAACCCTGATTGCAAAACCTTTGCAGCAGTCTTATCACCTTGGTAATGTCCACCTGATACGGAGAAAATATGATCGAACTTGGTTCATTCATGGTTCGACCTTCGACTCCGGATCGAGGCAAAGGGAATCGACTCGTTTCCGAACGAGCCGGGTTCAGGAGGTAGCTTGCTGAGGAAGAAAACTAACTCAGCTATAGGCACACCCTAATCCAATACTTATGGAGAAGTTTAATTAACCTAATCACGGCAAGTCGAATTGGGCGGCTATCACTTATCACTTTCAGAAGGATAATCATCAGATAAACGATCGGATTATCCTAGGAGTCCTCTACTAGTCCAAACTAGTAGAAGTCTATCACTCAACGGATCTATCTGTTGAGATCCAATGGCTATTCGAAGAAGGCTCATACACATCCAACGAAGGAGATTCGAAGGTACATTCTATATAAACATCGCCTCCCCACAAGTGAGGAAGGATCTAGATACACACACTTGAACGTGAATACTCAGATGCTTACTATCTGAATCGTATTCCAGTTATTCATTCCTTAGCTCTGTGTTCTAGCAGAGCCGTTTGTGATTAAGTTCATCAACTGACTTAGCCTTCGGAGGTGGACTCCCGACCCCCGCGGTCGGGCCACATTTGACGCTTTGTTTTGCAGGTCATTCTCAGGAGATCTAAGGGCTGAGCAGATTTTGGATGCATCATTTGGTGCCGTCTGTGGGAAACGTCATGAAAGTCAAAATTTGTTGAAACCGGAGAGACACAGAAGCGTAAAAGACCAAATGGTGAGGGTTCGATCACCTTTGGAGAAGAGGATGAGAGAGGCGTTTGTCTGCCTCATGATGATGCCATAGTCATCAAGGTAGAGATCGCACGCCGCAAAGTACACAGGGTGTTAGTTGACACCGAATCTGCTGCAGATCTTTTATCTTATGCAGCTTATCAAAAACTTAAGGTGGGTGAAGACTTGATGGAGCCTTCATCCACACATCTATATGGTTTTGCAGGATCATCTACAGTGGCGGAAGGATCGGTCCAGTTGGACCTATCAATTGGAAGTTTCCCAAAGGAATCAACTATTCAGGTAAATTTCTTGGTGGTCCGAGATCTCCTTGCTTACAATGTGATTCTTGGGAGACCGTTGTTGTCGAAGTTAGGTGCTATCATTTCAACGAAGCACCTTAAAGTAAAATTCCCGACTGATATGGGAGTCGGTCAGGTTTCATCCGACCAGAGAATTTCTCGGCAATGTTATGTTGCATATCTAAAGGATAAGGAAGGGCCGAGAAAGACAATGGCTTTGCCGATTGAAGTACGAGACGATCGGGATGAAGCAAAAATGCAAAGGCCCGAACCAGTAGAAAAATTGGAGCGAATCCAATTATATCCCGGTGATGAGAAAAGAGTTACTTATATTGGATTTGAGCAGCTGGAAGAATTCAAGGGGGAGTTAAAGTCTTTTCTTCAGCAAAATAGTGATGTGTTTGCATGGTCTGCAGATGATATGCCAGGAATCGATAGGCAAGTTGCAGAACACAAACTTTGGCTAGATCCCAAGGTGAAACCAGTTATTCAACGAAGGAGAAATTTCTCCGTGGAAAAATATGAAGCCGTTTGAGACGAGGTAGAGAAGCTAAAGAGTTCTGATTTCATCGAACCAATTGAATGCCCCATCTGGCTGGCCAACGTCGTGATGGTCACAAAGGCAAACGGGAAGTGGAGAATGTGTACAGATTACACAGACCTCAACAAGGCTTACCCTAAAGATTGTTACCCGTTGCCTAGGATTGATCTGCTGATAGATGCAACTGCAGGATATGAAACCTTGAGTTTCATGGATGCTTACTCAGGGTATAATCAAATCCTCATGAATAAGGAGGACGAAAAATTTACGGCTTTCATGACTGATCGTGAAAGTTTTCATTATAAAGTCATGCCTTTTGGCTTGAAGAATGCAGGGGCTACTTACAAAAGAGCTATCAAAAAAATATTCAAGGATTTGATAAGGAAAATTGTCGAAGCTTATGTTGACGATATGCTGGTAAAAAGCATTGCAAGAGCGAGACACATAGAAGATTTAACAGAGGTATTTTCAGTAGTACGAAAATACCAGATGAAGCTGAATCCAGAGAAGTGTGCCTTCAGAGTCTCGTCAGGCAAATTTTTGGGCTTCATGGTATCACAAAGGGGTATTGAGGCTAATCTAGCCAAAACACAGGCCTTAATTGACATGGAGGCCCCCAAAACTGTTCGGGATGTACAATGCTTAACGGGGAGAGTAGCCGCTTTGAACCGTTTCATCTCACAATCAGGAGAAAAATGCCTACCTTTTTTCAAAGCTCTCAAAGACCTGAGGGGAAGCAAGGAGGCAAAGTGGACCGATGAGTGTCAGAAAGCTTTCGAGGAACTGAAGGAGACACTAGGGAAACCACCGCTATTATCTCGACCCAAGAAGGGGGAAGTTTTACAGATATATTTGGCAGCATCACCTTCAGCGGTAAGTGCAGTTCTTGTTCGAGAGAAGGATAAGAAGAAATGGCCAATATATTATGTCAGTCATGTATTATTGTGCGCGGAAACTCGATATTCTCAGATTGAGAAGCAGGCTTTAGCTCTTATGATAGCAACTAGAAAACTACGGCCATATTTTCAAGCTCATTCCATCGAGGTATTTACTACTTTTCCTCTTAGTAAAGTTCTTCGTAAACCTGATTTATCTGGACGAATGGTGGCTTGGTCGGTTGAACTCAGTGAGTTCCAAGTAAGCTTTAAGCCTAGAAGACAATCAAAGCACAAGCACTAACCAACTTTGTAGTAGAGACGTGCACCCATAGAAGAAGTTATCGAGCCCACCATCCCGACTATCTGGGAGGTATATGTGGATGGATCAAGTAACAAAGATGGGGCAAGAGCTGGAATTCTCCTGAAAAGCCCGGCAGGATTCATTATTCAGTATGCACTAAGATTTGCATTTGAGGCAAGTAATAATGAAGCAGAGTACGAAGCCTTAATAGCTGGACTTAGATTGTCAAAATCTTTGGCAATAGCAAACGTAACTATTTACAATGACTTTCAGCTTATTGTCAACCAAGTACAGGGGGAGTATGGTGTTAAGGAGCCCCGGTTACAGAAATATCAAGAAATTGTGCAAGTATTGCAGAAAGAGTTCAGAAATCTGAAAGTATGTCAGATTCCAAGAAAAGAAAATATAATGGCAGATGAGCTATCCCGATTAGCCAATGCCAAAGAAAAGAATTTAGACCCTTCGGTCTACATCGAAGAGATAATGTTTCCAAGTTATCACGAGAAGGAAATTTCCTATATTGAAGCAGAGCATTGCTGGATGGATCCCATAATTGAATATCTGGGAGATGATAAATTACCAGAGGATCTGAAAGAGGCGAGATTAATCAAACTACAGTCGGCACGATTCATTATGCAAAATGGGAGGCTATACAGAAGATCTTACTCTGGACCCCTCCTGAGATGTTTGGGTCCTGAAGGATAAGAGTCAGCTCTGGCTGAAGTGCATGAAGGAATTTGTGGTGCTCACATGGGTGGTCGAGCCTTGGCACACAAAGTTTTGAGGCTTGGTTTATACTGGCCTAAACTCCAACAGGCTGCTATGGAGTACGTTCGCCGATGTGGCAATTGTCAAATCCATGCCACGGTTTCTAAACGCCCAGTTGAAACCATGACTTCGATTCTAGATCCCATCCCTTTTGCGATGTGGGGAATTGATATCATGGGCAAATTCACCAAGGCGTCGGGCGGGCAACCATCACTGCAAAAAAGGTGGAGAAGTTCGTACTCGAATTGATTATATATCGGTTCGGGATGCCAAAAAATAATCATGACCGTTCATGGCACCTAATTCGACTGTCCTCAGTTTGAACAATTTTGTGCAACTTATTTGATCGAGCATCGTATGTCATCAGTGGCATATCCCCAAAGCAATGGTCAGGTAGAGGTTACAAACCAGACACTACTTGAGGGAATAAAGAGAAGACTCGAAGCTGATAAAGCCTTATGGGTCGAAGAATTGCAGAATGTCCTGTGGGCCTACCGAACTACGGTTCGGACACCTACAGGAGAATCTCCTTTTAAGCTGGCATATGGATCTGAGGCTTTGGCACTTGTGGAAGTAATGGCTGGAATGTTACGGGACAGAGAATTCGAAGAAAAAGCGAATGAACAAGGACTGCTTGATACACTTGATTTGTTGGATGAGGTTCGTACGAGAGCAATAGCACGAACTCAACATTATCAAAGGAGAATAGCGTCACATTATAATTCCCGAGTAAAAGACCGTCGGTACTCAGCAGGAGAAATGGTATTGAGAAATACCTTAGCTTCATATCCACGCCATCAGAAGAAATTGGACCCTTCGTGGGAAGGACCATATATGGTTGTCAAACCAGTCGGTTTGGGAGCTTACAAGCTCAAGAACTTGACAACCTAGAAAGAGTTGGATCGTTCGTGGAATGCCAGGCATCTGAAGAAATATTATCCTGAAGATTATTATTTTCGTTCACGATGTAACAAATTTCAAACTCAATCAATACAATTTTCAGTTTTTCAACATACTGTCTTTTGATTGGGGGCATCATACAACACATTCAAGGAGCAGATCCAGCGATAAATCAAAAGGCATCAGTTTAAAAACCGTGTGGGTCCTTCTATAAGGCATCGGTTTAAAACCGAGTGAGTTCCTTCTCAGACTTATTGAATTTCTCCGGAAATCTTTAAGTAAAGGCATCGGTTTAAAAACAGTGTGGGTCCTTCTACAAGGCATCGATTTAAAACCCGAGTGAGTTCCTTCTCAGACTTATTGAATTTCTCCGGAAATCTTTAAGTAAAGGCATCGGTTTAAAAACCGTGTGGGTCCTTCTACAAGGCATTGGTTTAAAACTTGACTGAGTTCCTTCTCAGACTTATAGAATTTCTCCAGAAATCTCTAAGTAAAGGCATTATAAGACCTACTGTGAAATCCAGCCCAAAACCTAAATTAGACACCCTATTTGTTTTGGATGAAGAAGAACTTGTTTGATGTTTGACCATGAAGTTGGACCTTGAGTATGGTGTTGATATGTTTAGAAGGTCCTAGGAAGTCAAGTCGGACCTCTCCCTTAGTGTAGATTCGAAAACCCATAGAAATCGATGATGGAATTCCCTACTTGAAGAGCTTGGTTGATTTAGAAAAGAGAATGCACCTTGATGAAGAGAAGATTGGTTGATGACCTTAGAGCATGGTTAGATATGATTTAAAGCCATTTTCCTATGCTAGGTAAGTTATAGTTGTTGTGTTTAAAATTTCGTTTGATTCCGATAAGAGAAAGGCCCTCAAATCCTTGTTTTAGGCTATGCTGTCACCCTGGGTCGACTGGCTGGGTCGACTGGGTCAATCAACCCAACCCACTCGACCCAAGTAAACAGAATTCGAGCAGAATCTTCTGTTTAGGTCATTATTGCTATATATACCTCATAACTTCGTGTTTTTAGTATCCCTAGCCTCCAAAACACCTAGAGAACGAAGGAAACTCATCTCCAAGCCTCCTTTGGTGTGGAAGAAGATCTACATTCAACTCTCAAGCTTTCTCTCTCTTGTTCTTCAATCAAAGGTTAGTATTCAATCTATTATGCTATTGATTCATTCTTACTAGGATCATTCTCTTCCCTGATCTGAGATTATGAGGAAGATATTGCATCTCTACAATCATATCTTCTACAATCTCTTCTCATTCTATATGTTATGATTTCATATTCATTCTCTACATGATTTTCATGATTTCTTCTTAAACTATGATCATGTTCTTATTTCAATTTCTTCTAGCATATTAGATGCATCTCTATGATCATTCTTACTCTTGATTTACTGTGTTCATATACTAGAATGAGGTCTCATCATCTCTAGTTCATCTCTTTCATTCATTGCTTGTTTTCAATGAAAACCATGTTGTTTTCCAAATTAGAAAGTCTTGTTTTCCAAAATAGAAACTATGATTTCAAATTAGTAAGTAATGGTTTTAATGGTGGTTTGATGTCTAAATTATGCTTTTTAGTCTTAGACTATTGTGTTAGACAATCTCTCCAAGTTTCGTCGCATTCCGGTTTGTGTAGCATAGGTTTCGGATCAAGATTCTCTTTTTATTTTCGGATTTGCTCTTGGGCAGATTGCCTGGGTCGACTGGAGCACTCAATCCAGCTAATCAACCCGCAGTGACAGCAACTCTGTTTTTGATCCGTTTTGACTCCAATCTTTTGGAATCACTTCTTATGACCTATACATGTTTTGTCAAGCTTGTTTAGGTGATTTTGGATCTGTTCTCTGATTTCTTATTTGAAGACTATAAGTTTGGATTTCGAGGTGAGTATTCCAACTCACAATATGCCTATTTACATGTCTTTATGTATTATGACATGAATGCATGATTTAGCTATTGTTATGTTAGTTTCCATTATGATATGAATGTTGTAAGTATAGTAGGATCTTATTTCCTTATTTACTTTATGTACTTGATCATGAATGAATACTTATTCATGTATGTTTCTTATTCATTTAATCTTGTCTTATTATACTCTTCTATTTGATGAGATATTTGTCGTGGATGATATGACTGAATTATGATTGTGATTGTTTAGGTATGATTTGGGATTGGGTAATGTCCTTTTGACATTTCTGTCCTTGGACATCATTGGGGATAGTATGGGATATTTCCAATGTTGCCCTTTGACACTTTCCCGGATTATTGGTTGTTTTCCCGGGGTTTGGGCGGGGGGGGTGGGGGGGGGATTTTCTTTTTTTTTTTGCCCGGTTGGGGGGGGGGGGGGGGGTGAATAACGGGGGGGGGGGGGGGGGGGGGGGGGGGGGGGGGGCGGGGGCGCGCCCGCGGGGGGGGGGGGGAGGGAGTTGGGGGGGGGGGGGGTGGGGGGGGGGGGGGGGGGGGGGGGGGGGGGGGGGGGGGGGGGGGGGGGGGGGGGGGAAAAATTTTTGAAAATAGAGTTAAGATTTATAACTTTTATACTTGAGATGGCTTGATTTAGGAGTATTTTGTCTTTGTTTTAGTGATAGTATTCATTAGGTGTTGTTTTATTTAGTCTCAACATGTTGCATTTTGTTTAGTTCATTTTTGTCACATTGCATGAATTTCCCTTCTTTTTATGGATGAATTTGACTGTTTCTCTTTCTCTTGAACATGTAGGTGAAGATTCATAATAGAAGAACATGTCCTCTAACTTTGTTGTAGAGTTGTTGCTGCATTGCTACAACAACGGAGTAGAATATTCTCGAGATCCAATTCAAATGGAATTGACCAAAAAGGGCTAACTTAAGTGGGCTAAATTCTTGTAAATACATGATGGTTTTCAGCCCTTGATCTCGGGAGGAAGGTTCTAATCCTATAGCAGAATATAACCTAATGATTGAAGACATTTATGGAAGAAAGAGAAGAGAGGCAAAAGAGAAGGGAGGAGACATTGGACCAAGGTTGGGAATAGAGACTTGGCTGAGAGGAAAGAGGTAGAGAACGAATCTTTGGAGCTCTTGTGGAAGCAAGGAGCTCTTTGGAGTTGTTGATTTCTTTGAAGAAGAAAATTTGGAGCTCATGTGGAAGCATTGAAGCCTTAGTTTATTCTTGTTTTTATAACTCTATCTTCTTATTTTCTAGTCTCATGTCAACTATACTTGGTTTTATGCATTTGAATTCTGTTATGGGCTAAATCTTAATTTGTGTTGGGATGATAGTAGTACCTAAACCTGAATTTTGATATGTAACTAATCATGTGTTCTTTAGTTTTATTGCAATCCACTTTATTGTTAATGAATTCAGCATGTTATATTGACTAATTTCAGTTCTTGAATGATCTTTCTTGAATGAATGTTATGATTTCATTAATTGGAAAATTAATGAAGTCTAGGTGTTTGTTGAATTGTGTGAGTTAGCATCATCTTTAATTAGGTTGTGTTAATTAGTAGGTTGGGTAGGAATACCCAATTACCTCACATTACCATTGATTGGATTGGGTTTAAATTGCATTCTTAATTCAATTCTTCATAGGAATATGCTGATGTTGATTTAGGATGCTAGCTTATGTGTATTGGAAAATACCATATTGCCATTCATTCCAAGTTCTTGATTTATCTTGGGGTTGTAGTATTGCTTTAGTATTTGTGTTTTAAAATTCAGGGGAAGGGAAACTTGATTCCTAACACACTTGTCACTCATTAAGTTTCTTCCATTGCTCAAATCTACATTTTAGTTCCTTAGTTTTCTTTACCTGTCATTTGGTTAATTAGTTAGACAAACACCAATCAACCTTGTTAATTTCATTTAAATCAATTTTATTTTTACATTGAAAGTTAAGGATATAATTCTCCGTGGGATCGATACTTTACTTATCATTTATTACTTGATTGCGATACGTATACTTGCGTGATATCTTGAGATACAAGCAACAAGTTTTTGGCGCCGTTGCCGGGGAATTTTGTCTTTGATAATTAGTGTAGAAGTAAGTTTTTGTTTTATCTATTGAAATTTCTTTGCTTTGATATTAGTCTTCTTTTATTCTCAGGTGCTTTTACCCTTGTATGAACACGCTGCTTGATCAAGAGTTGGCACCCTTTTACATCGAAATAGAAAGGACATTTCGAGCTAGAAGAAGGAGCGAGAGAGGTTTAGCAGCAGGTCAAACAATGGCTGAAGCAATGAGATATGGGTTGAATAATAATGAGAATAATATGGCAGCTGAGGGTGATGATAGAGATAGGGCCATTAGAGGATATGCTGTCCCAAGGTTGCATGAGCTGAATCCAAGTATAGTAAGGCCAAAAATTCATGCATTACATTTTGAGCTTAAGCTTGTGATGTTCCAAATGCTTCGGACTATAGGACGGTTCGGTGGGATGCCAACGAGAAGATCCTCATCTCCATCTTAGACTCTTCATGGAAGTAAGTGACTCTTTCAAGATACCGGGAGCAACTGAAGAGGCTTTGAGATTGAAGCTATTCCCTTATTCATTGCGGGATAGAGCAAGAGCATGGTTGAACTCCTTACCTCCACAATCAATAGCCACATGGAATGATTTAGTAGAGAAGTTCTTGATGAAGTACTTCCCTGCATCAAAGAATGCCAAGTTCAGAAATGATATCCATTGGTTTTCAACGGTTGGATGGTGAATCTTTGTATGAGGCATGGGAAAGATTTAAGGAGCTCTTGCGTAAATGTCCTCACCATGGTATTCCTCATTGGATTCAAATGGAGACTTTCTACTATGGTTTAAGTGGACAAACTCGATCCATAGTGGATGCATCAGCAAATGGGGCTATATTGGCAAAGTCTTACAATGAAGCTTATGAGATCTTGGAGAGAATGGCCAACAACAACTACCAATGGCCAGCTGAGAGAGGTGCTGCAAATAAGAGAGTGGCAGGGATTTATGAGTTAGATGCAGTGACAACTTTAACTTCACAAGTGTCATCCCTAACTAGTGTGTTAAAATCCGTAAACTTGCCTACAGCTGTACAAACTCAACAACATACAGCAATCTCGTGTACATATTGTGGTGGGGAGCATGTCTTTGATAGCTGTCCATCTAACCCAGAATTAGCTTACTATGATGGTAATTTCAGCAATGCCAATAACCCATATGCCAACACCTATAATCTTGGTTGGAGGCAGCACCCTAACTACTCTTGGAATGCTCAAGGACAGTATGCAAGCCCATCTTCCATCCTGCTTCGACCTCATCCGCTTCCAAGTGCTCAACAGCAAGTGAACATTCAACCTATGGAACCCTCTTCATCAATAGAGCTTTTATTGAAGGAGTATATGGCAAGGAATGATGCAATGATTCAAAGTCAAGCATCTTCATTGAGAAATTTGGAGAATCAAGTTGGACAGCTGGCTAGTGCTTTAAGTAATCGACCTCAAGGATCATTGCCATGTGATACAGAAAATCCTAGATCTCCAGATGCAATAGAAGAGTGCTTTGTTATGGATGTCCTTGAAGAGCTGGTTTCCGAAGAGTTGGAGACAGAGTGTATTAAAAACCCACTAGAGCTTTCATTGGCAATAGAAATTGAACAAGTGGATGATGAAGCAAGTAGATATATGGATTTGTTAGAGGCAAGACCAGCTAAGGCATTGAGTGGGAGTAGATTTGAGTCTCTTGTATTATCTGAGCTTGAAACTAAAGCCCCTAAACCATCAATTGAAGAGCCACCTATGTTAGAGTTCACACCTCTTTCAAAACACTCTCAGTATGCCCATTTGGATGCAACCAAAACATTCCATGTTTTTGTTTCAGCACTACTAACAAAGGAGCAAGAAGATATGCTACTTGAAGTGTTGACGAAGTGTAGAAGAGCAATGGGATGGAGTATAGTAGAGATCAACGGGATCAGTCCTTCAGTATTAAAGCTTAAAATTTGGTTGGAGGAATGTTGCAACAGGTACATGAAGCATCAGAGGAGTTTGAGTCCAATTATGGAAGGTGCACAAGAAGAAATCATTAAATGGCCTTGGGAACTAGAGCATGCAGTGGATCAAGCATTATTGGGGAGCACCATTGGAGTGGGACAAATCTTCAATCATCCTTCAAGAGGCTTAAAAAGAAGGGAGGTCACTTAGATTTCATTATTTTTAGTAAATTGTGTGCTAGTAGTTCATTAGGGGTTTAATAAAGTCATGGGTAGTTCATAATGTGTGATGAAAAAAAAAAAAAAGCACTGACAGATAATTTGCTGACAGGTGTCTTTGATGTGCAGGGAGTGTGGGGAACAAACAGAGAGTGCTTGGGTGTTTTGCCAAACTTATCATCAAATCAAACTGCTGAACAGAGCATGTTTCAATATCCAGCAAATTTCACTATCTTTGTAGTAGCGATGTGGCCACAATGCTACTACAAAGTTTTGATCCTCAGCTACGGGTCTTGCATGTTCTGTTAACACATTACATTCTCTGTTGAAACTTACATTCTGTGTTCGTTGCTATAGCAAAGCTGCAGCAAAGCTACAACAACGATTAAACCACTCACCCGACCCGGTTTCATCTCAAACCCAACCAACCCATCAAAAATACACTTCAAACTTCTATTAGACCATCTTTGAACCCATCCTGATTCGAACCCATTTCATTTTTTTTTTAAACCCTTCTAAACCAATACCAACCCAAACCCATAAAACCTCTCATTTCAAACCGAAATCCAACAAAACACTCAGCTCACTTCATCGACTCTCACAGCTCCATCGTCTCCTCCACTGCAACTCATCCTCCTCTTCTCTTCCATTTTTTGTTTTTCAAAGACTTTCACACCTCCATTTACCTACATTCACCCACCAAAGCAATCTTTTCTTTTCACAAAAACCCTAACTTTTTCCCCCATTCCATCCTCGAATCACTTCTCGAGAGGACTACCGGTCTTTGTCTTGGGTTTCGGGCATGTTTTTGTGGTATTTCGACCTTCCATCTTCCCTACACCACATCAGCTAAGTGTTCTCCCCATTTCTTTTCTTTCATTCTATATTTTTGAACTTTACGATTTCTTTGTGTTTTTGTTGAATGTTCAATTTGTGGTTTGTGGGTTATGTGTTTGTTCTTATCTTTGTCTTAGTGTATGTTTTCGTTAGGGTATATACAACTTTTCTTATTTGTTTAGGTGTTATTTTGGAGCTACAATCACTTGCACACACCAATACAGCATTTCTGGGTCATCGTTACCCTATGCTCATATCCTCTGTTTTTGTGCTTGCCATTTGCACCTAAAACAACATAGAATTTGTTTGTTAGTGTTTTGTTTTTGTTTGCTTAGTTATAGTTCATTGTTTGTTAATTGTTTGTTCTTGTTTTCTACTTTTATGGTGTCTCTGTTTTTGTTAGATAAGGTATGTTTTAGTGTTTGTTTGATTAGTTTTTTTTTTTTTTTTTATTTTCTACAATTTGTTTGATTAGTTGTTATAGTGTTTTTGTTAGCTAAGGTCTGTTTTAGTGTTTGTTTGACTTCAATAGTGGTTGTTAGGGGCCAACCTTGTGCACTCCATTCGAAATGGCCCCTCAGAAGAAGAGCAGAACAGACCCTAGTTCTAGTGCTTCAATGGATGAAGATAATTCTCCCATGCTGAGCCTACTGCTGATGATGAGTTCCATTCCTTAGATGATGATGATGAGGCCTAGCTTATTCAGGGAAGTTCTCTCTCTTCTTTTACTTTGTTTTCTTTTGATTCCCTTACTTTCTTTTCCTTTCTTTTTTTGTGAGGACACTTGCTCCTCTTTAGTTTGGGGGTAAGCTTTGCAATTTTTCAATAATTGCATATGTGATCTTTATGATTATGGATGCTCCTAGTTGCTTAGTTTTCGTCAGCTTTCTTTTGTGGTTGCTTTCTTTTGTTGCTGTCCAGTTTTAGAGTAGTTGTTTTGGGTAGATGTTTTGTGTAGATAATCTGGCTTTTCATGAAATTTGGATGGTTGTTAAGGAATGCGAATGTCAGTGCCTCTTACTCTGATTTTGTTGGAAATCTTAGCACAATTCTGCTATAATGATCTGATGTCTGCATTTACTCATGTCTGTGATGCCATATTATTGATGCACCAAGTGATATTTCAAGCTCTAGAGAACCTGGGGAAAGTTGGATCAATGTGAGAGTTTTAGGATTTTAGAATTGGTTAAATGAGAACTTCAAGACTTACACATTAGGGATCCCCATTTGGCTGTTTCCAAGAACTTTGTACATTGTGAATATTGATTGAGGTTTGACCCCTTCCCTTCCCCAAAAGAATAATGCTCCGCTGATTTGGGTTGCCTAGTAACCAGGAATATGCATGTAACCCATGTGTATTTTTGACGTCAACAGTGGCCTAAAATATGAGCATGAAAAATAAAAAAATATAAAAATATAAAAAAAAAGAGAGAGAAAGAAAATGAGAATAATGTTCCGCTGTTTTGGGCAACCTAGTAACCAGGAATATGCATGTAACCCATGTGTATTTTTGACGTCAACAGTGGCCCGAAATATGAGCATGCAAGGCACTCTTGTTTGTGATCTTGTTGAGTAACCGGGTATCTTCATCACAAATGAGCGATATTCGCGTAAAAAGGCAAGATGACAACAATAAAAAAATAAAAAAAAAAAAAAGTTCATAAAGAATAAGTTTGGGGGGGTCAAATGCTCAAAAGAGTATGAAACAAGTTCTTGGGGTTGTAAAAAGATATGGATTCCTAATTAGTGGAGAGGTAATCATTTGGTCAACATATTAGATCAATGAACTAAACTTGATGACCATGATTCAGCTAGACTAGGATGATCTGGGGCAAAATCCTTAACTTTCACACACACACTTGAGAGCATCCTGATGAGTAAAGTATGACATCTAAGTGTTATTGGCCAGATGTGTTGGATCTGAAAATTTAGAAAAAGATTGAGAGGCAACTTCATCTAACACTCATCCTATTGCATGCTTAAGCCGGGTTATTTGCTTTTCTTTTCTTTTGATTTCCTCATGCTTTCATTAGTAGTTAATTGTTGTTTTCATTTGTCTTTATTGCTCGAGGTCAAGCAATGTCTTAAGTTTGGGGGTGTGATAACTCTATGAAATAGAGTTAAGATTTATAACTTTTATACTTGAGATGGCTTGATTTAGGAGTATTTTGTCTTTGTTTTAGTGATAGTATTCATTAGGTGTTGTTTTATTTAGTCTCAACATGTTGCATTTTGTTTAGTTCATTTTTGTCACATTGCATGAATTTCCCTTCTTTTTATGGATGAATTTGACTGTTTCTCTTTCTCTTGAACATGTAGGTGAAGATTCATAATAGAAGAACATGTCCTCTAACTTTGTTGTAGAGTTGTTGCTGCATTGCTACAACAACGGAGTAGAATATTCTCAGATCCAATTCAAATGGAATTGACCAAAAAGGGCTAACTTAAGTGGGCTAAATTCTTGTAAATACATGATGGTTTTCAGCCCTTGATCTCAGGAGGAAGGTTCTAATCCTATAGCCAGAATATAACCTAATGATTGAAGACATTTATGGAAGAAAGAGAAGAGAGGCAAAGAGAAGGGAGGAGACATTGGACCAAGGTTGGGAATAGAGACTTGGCTGAGAGGAAAGAGGTAGAGAACGAATGCTGGAGCTCTTGTGGAAGCAAGGAGCTGCTGGAGTTGCTGATTTGCTGAAGAAGAAAGCTGGAGCTCATGTGGAAGCATTGAAGCCTTAGTTTATTCTTGTTTTTATAACTCTATCTTCTTATTTTCTAGTCTCATGTCAACTATACTTGGTTTTATGCATTTGAATTCTGTTATGGGCTAAATCTTAGCTGTGTTGGGATGATAGTAGTACCTAAACCTGAATTTTGATATGTAACTAATCATGTGTTCTTTAGTTTTATTGCAATCCACTTTATTGTTAATGAATTCAGCATGTTATATTGACTAATTTCAGTTCTTGAATGATCTTTCTTGAATGAATGTTATGATTTCATTAATTGGAAAATTAATGAAGTCTAGGTGTTTGTTGAATTGTGTGAGTTAGCATCATTTTTAATTAGGTTGTGTTAATTAGTAGGTTGGGTAGGAATACCCAATTACCTCACATTACCATTGATTGGATTGGGTTTAAATTGCATTCTTAATTCAATTCTTCATAGGAATATGCTGATGTTGATTTAGGATGCTAGCTTATGTGTATTGGAAAATACCATATTGCCATTCATTCCAAGTTCTTGATTTATCTTGGGGTTGTAGTATTGCTTTAGTATTTGTGTTTTAAAATTCAGGGGGAAGGGAAACTTGATTCCTAACACACTTGTCACTCATTAAGTTTCTTCCATTGCTCAAATCTACATTTTAGTTCCTTAGTTTTCTTTACCTGTCATTTGGTTAATTAGTTAGACAAACACCAATCAACCTTGTTAATTTCATTTAAATCAATTTTATTTTTACATTGAAAGTTAAGGATATAATTCTCCGTGGGATCGATACTTTACTTATCATTTATTACTTGATTGCGATACGTATACTTGCGTGATATCTTGAGATACAAGCAACAGTAACCAACCCGGGGGGGGGCGCGGGGGGGTCCCTGTGTTTTGAAGGGGGGGGGGCTGGGGGGGGGGGGGGGGGGGGGGGGGGGGGGGGGGGGGCGGGGGCGGGGCGGAGTGTGGGGGGGGGGGGGGGGGGGGGGGGGGGGGGGGAGGGGGGGGGGGGGGGGGGGGGGGGGTGGGGTTGGGGTGGAGGGGTGCATGGGGGTGGGGGGGGGTGCTGTAATGCGTGGTGCGTGGATAATTACCAAACGGTTATGTGAGAGAGCGGTGACTTAAACCCCAGCCAAGGTTGTCCGTAAGGTCTACCGACCCATTACCAACCGATGATGTATGATTGAGACCTTCCCAAAGAATTATGGTGCTATGACTTAAAGCATGTCTGCCAATAGAGACCAACATACATATATAGAGTTAGAAGCATATTTGCATATATTGTTTCATATCATTACATATATGTTTGCTTGTGAATACATGTGAAGATGCTTATTGTGTTTGGTTTACTTGCTAAGTTCTTTTGAGCTTACCCTTCTGGGGACTTGTTTTTAGATGACTTGCAGGTACGAAAGAGAACCCGTACACCAGCACGGAGAACCTTTACGTACATGGTACAGCTCCGGATGTCCTTGGACAAGGTAATGAACAGCGAGGCAGCCAACACTCGGATTTGGGCTGCACTGACGACTCCTATTGATGGCAGTCGGCATCGTCTTATTCGCCGATGGGATCGTGCGCTAGATGCTGATCTGAAGCTTCAAGAGCTTGACCCTAAAGTGAAGAAGATGAAGACTAAAGAAGAAGAAGAGCCGACTGAAGATGTTGATTAGATTCTCTTGTTTCTTCTAGACTTTTATTTTACCTGTATTAGCTTAGAGCTTGCTTTAGATTTCGATCTACCTTCCGCATATGTTGCGGGGTATATTTCCGCTATACTCTACAGTTGTCTTTTGATTTGGTATCTTGTTATTCCGCACTCTGATATTCTTTAGTGATCCTTCTGTGATCCTTTCTTGACTTTTACTATTAACTTATTAGAATACAATGATTTGTTCTTGCTTTTGATTATGTTATTGTGCTAAATGGATATGATCGTTCCTAAACTTGATCTTTTGGGCTGTGGATCACTCCCCCGAGTAACCCAGATAGGGTATAGGCTGGGTGTATTTGGGCGGGATGTGACACCTACTGCAACAATGACTCAAGTGACTAGCAAAGTTCAAAGATGAAGTTCAATTCTTTATTTCTTTAAACGACCAGAAGAGGCCAACCTTTACAACCAGCATATAAACAAGTGTTGGGGTACAATCTTCACTCAGTCAAAAGAGAAAAACATCATCAAGAAGTTAGACAAGATCGAAAGAGCTTTGCAGAAGTAGTACCAGAGTCAGGAAGCAACACAGATTCAAGAAGAAGAAGAACAGAGTTGGGAAAAAGCATGTTATCAAAATCCTCTGCAATTCCATACTCTTTATCCAGCTTGACCAGAAGAGGCCTAATCGTTGATCAAACCTGTATTCAAGGCAAGCTCTTTATAACTGAATCCTTGGAGAGGAGCATAAGGAGGGGAATCATCGAGAAAATGCATGATATCTGGATCTGGAGGTAGAGGGTCGTTCATATCCTTGGACCAGTCAGGAAGGGGAAGACCCAGCTTTGCAAACACTTCAGGATGACAACTAGTGCTGTAGGGAGTCGTGTCAAAATAAGGATCTTTCCTTAATATCGATTCCCATACTTCGTTTCGCCATCCTGGTATGCCTGCAAGTTATAAGCGTTCAGCATGTCAACAAAGGGCTTACTGTGCAAATACTTGAAGATGCAAGCTCTGCGAACACTAGTTGGAAGGGATTCGAGCTAGGGAATAACACCTTGCCTTTGGGGTAACGCTTCAGATCATTTCGCCCCGACCTTTCCTGCTTCTTGCTCCAGCCGCCGGATCTTTTCCCTGGCATCATCCAAATCTGAACGGAGACGCTCAATGACAGAGTTTTTCTCTCCTGCAACCTCCCAAGCTAATTTCCTAAGACGAGCAATTTCAGTATCCTTGGCTTTGGAGTCTTCCCGAAGCCTGGAAACTTCATTACTTAGTTTACTGAGTCTAGAGGCTGCTTCCTCTTGGTTGTGGAAGTTGCCAGTGAGACTCCTGCAACAACTTCCGAGTTAGTCAGGAGCAAAAGAAAAAAGAAAAAAAAATCTTCAGAATCAAAAGGTAATGAAGAAAAACTTACATCACCAGCGACTTCATAAAGTCATCGTCTGGAAGTTTGGAAAGAGCTCAACTCTGAGTAGGCATTTGAGCAGCAGTGCACCACTCCAGCGCCTTGTCAAGCTCGTTTGACATCAAGTCAGACTTCCTCAATGGACAGGAAGGATGAACTACATCAAGAGAAGGATGAGCTACATCATCCACCAATCGACAGCGCTTCCTGGTGGCAAAATCCTCCAGCTCCAAAGAAGGAGAGGAAGAGGATGCCAAACAAGCATTAGAGTTGGAAATAGAAGCAGCACCTGCAAGGACCGCGCCTTCAGCCAACATAGTTGCCTCAGATGTCCGAAGGGTCTCCTTTGGAGAATCCCAAATGATTTCTCCGGCAGGGGCATCAACAGTACAGGCCGCGACGAAGGGATCAAGATCTTCCTGGGAAGACCGAGCGGTCTCTTCAGGCGGAAGGAGCGTGGGAGAAACATCAGCAAAAACTGTGGGAATCTGGATCGAAGATTCACCAATAGCAATCGCCTTACTTTTAGAAGATTCACCAGATGCAATCGCCTCACAGGGAGCAACCTTCGTCGGTACTCGGACAGTTTTCTTACAGGGAGCAACCTTCGTCGGTACTCGGACAGTTTTCTTACAGGAATTCGCCCTAATGAAGCTCAAATCAATTCTGGGAGGCACTGCAAATACAAAAATTAGTGTCAGTACGAAGATCCTACAACATACAGAAAAAGGGGAAACCCTAGGTCTCTGATAAGCACGAATTGTTCAGAACTTCCTTAATAAGTAAACCCAAAGTATGAATACTGTGGGGTTTACTCAGGGAGAATAAGAGATAAAGATTCGTGACAAAAGACTTACTTTTTCAACTTCTGATCGAAGATAGTGTTGAGGACAAGAGTATGAGGAAGACAGAATGTCGTTTTGCAAATCTATCAGACAGAAATATTTGCAGATGGCAAGATGAGGTTGAAGTACCTTTGAGAGGCTTAAATAGCCTCAAGGTGCGATGCGATAGTTGAAACCCCAAGGTAATCAAAGGACAGGATTGAAGAGATGCTTCGAACTCCTCAAAACGAAGAATCAACGGTCAGGGGATAACGGCGCTTCAAATTCAAAACTCGAAGGCTGATCAAGGTTTCCACGTGGAACAATATTCACCTAATACGAGGATACTATCAACCGTCGTACCACATGAAGTATTAAACTTCTTGGGAGAAGCAATTGGCGTACGAATACAGGAAAACGTTTGGACTTCGCAATAAGTGGAGGAACGATTGGGAATAAATGATCAGAGAAAATGAACAAGCTTCTCCCGAGCACGTCTCTGTGACATCCCGAACGGTATCTCCAATTAAAGTACAAGTTACTCTGCAAGATTAACTTGTATCATTTACGTCTTGAACTAAAGGCGGTATTTTGGTATATGGGACAAAGAAGCATTAGGACAATCATTGGAAGAGTTCGAGAAAAAAGATTGATTTCTATTTCATTAATAATGTGGGGGGGGGGGGGAACCCTTACAAAAGATATAAATATATACATTGGGGATTTGTTTTCCTATGTTTCTTCTGCATCATCAACGGCAGTATCAACCGAGGAGTCTCGTCTCTATCAGGTTCTTTTTCCGAAGCAGGCTGAGAAGGTTCTTCGGGAATAGGCGGTGAATCAGCAAGATACTCCTCAATATTTGGGTCCGCTGGAATTGGATCCTCCTCTTCCTTGGCCCAATCCGGGAAGGCCAACTTAAGCTTCCCAAAGATCTCTTTGTGGCACACCTCTCGAAAGGGAGTTGTATCGAAGGAAGGGTCGGATCCAAGAATTTATTCCCAAACATTGTTTCGCCCCGCTCGATAAGCTTGAAGGTAGCCCTGCAAAGAAGTAGCATGCAAGTTTCAATGAATTGGCATCATTAGTTTAACAAAATTTGATTTTCAAGTTCATGTATTTTCTGAATTTAAAAGCTTAATCTAAATGAAGAACTTAAGCTGAAAGGAATTTTCATTTTCCACATGATTACAAATTTTTTCCACTTTCAGGAAAAAGATTTAAACTTCAACTGTGGCAGCGCTGGCAGCGGTTTCAAGGAATTGAGTTCTTTAAAGGCTTTGTTGAGTTGAGTGCCTTGATCAATAACATTAAGCTTTGATTAGAATGTGACGCCCAAACCTATGGAATATTCTCTGGTTTGTTGGACATGAGCATTGAATGGAACCAGAAGACAGAATGCCAATTCTAAAGTTGACCTCTGATTATCGGTATTGACAGAAAAGGTGATACAAAGCACTTGCAGGCTTCAAATTTAACTTGGACACCATTAAGCAATATGCTAAATATGTGAGTAAAATGCTTACCGGGGTACCCTTTACAACTGTGGATACATGACCATGTATTCCTTCAATATCCGGCACTGGTGCAAGTTTTGAAAGTCCAAAATCAGCAACCTTTGCAGTAAATTTGGAGTCCAACAGTATGTTGGTGGATTTAATATCTCGGTGAAATACTGGCGGGGTTACTTCTGTATGGAGGTAGAGAATGCCCCTTGCTGACCCCAGTGCAACACGTAACCTTGTGGAGAAACTCAGAGGTTCTGCGGATTTAGCTGTGGTACAACAGAAAGATTTGTTTAGAGCAAGTATATAAACACATGGCGTGTAACTCCTAATCTTAACTAAGAACTTATTTAGTGCTGATCTTGATGGCACTAATTAATTTGTAATCTCTATTATCTGAAACCTAGTGACTTTTGAGTAAGCCTGCCAAATCAGAGGTTCAAAAAACCGGACTATGTGGCTGATTCGGACAATAAGACTAAATATGCGGTTTGTTTAAAACATCCCCCTTCTTCTTAATGGACTCTGATTCATCCATCTCACCAATCCAGATAGCAGAAACAATTACCAAAGAGGGCTCTAACTCCCATAGTTATGTAGAACTTTTCCTTTTTCTTTATAATGAACCAAAGGGAAGGAAAATCAATCCCCCAACCACAGAAACAGAAACAGAAAAAGAAAAATGAATATTGAACATAAAAGTGGAAAAGAACCAACTTTCTGGTGAAGTAAATGTCTTTTAAAAGGGGTATTATATATGGGACGAATTATTCCCCCTCTATGATTTCACCAGATTGAGTTATTTGTAGTTGCCAATGTCATCTCAGAACAAACAATGATGAGAAAGCATAGCAGAATGATACCAGCAGCACTGCAAAAACTCGAATATGAGAAGGTTTACCAGAAATATGATCTCTCAGTGTGCCATTTTCCATGAACTCATACACCAGCATCTGCATGAACAACCCCCCCCCCCAAACAAAAAAAAAAAAAAAAGAAGTCAAACTTGAACAAATAGCTTAGATTGTGAGTGAATAGGATCGAGAATGAAACCACAAAGGGAAATTGTAGTTCATTTGAATATAATAATGCCATTTTTCAAGCTGTCAGGATTGTGAGTGAATATGATCGAGTCTCAAGTTCTCAACAGATAACATTATAAAGTTAAGATTAGAGGATGCAAGGGAACCACCTGTTCACTTTCTTCATCACAATAACCAAGCAAAGAGACAAGATTCCGATGGTGTAATCTTGACAAAAGTTCTATTTCAGTGAGGAACTCCTTCTCACCCTGTAAAGATCCCTCTTGTGCCCGCTTTCTTGCCACAATGGTACCATCAGCAAGAATACCTTTATAGACCTTCCCATAACCTCCTTGACCAATTTGTGTGGAACTGCTGAAATTGTTTGTAGCCAGTGCCATTTCTTCAAAACTGAATCCTTTCACACCATCGATTTTGATTCGAGCCCTTGATGCTGCAAGAAGTATACAAATAAAGAATAACTAGATAATGAGTCATCTATGTAAAATAAAAGGTATAACACAAGCAACACCTACAGTTATGGATTCCACTATTGGTTCCCATTGTCCAGGCCTCCAGGGACCAAGTGATGGAAACTAATAGAAACTGCACAGATTAATGTCTTTGTGAACTGATGTAGGAAAGCAAGAGTTCAGATCTAAATATCCCACAATTTTTGGTTTTAGAGAAGAGTAAGGTTTTACAAAATAAAATCTAGATTCTTGAAAGCATTAAATTATGTCAAATTAACCCTCAAGTTGAAGATTCTACTAGGGTATAGATGATGTACCATGTTTGAGATCTGAAAGTGTAGCATGGTATTAGATCCAAGAGATTGGATGCTTGCTTTCCAGTAAAAGTGGGGAAACATATTGTGCGGTTTTTCTCAACCTCTCTCTCCCTTGGTGTCCCCAAGAACAGGGTTTATTAGAATGAATGGGTCTACATTTGTAGAAGGTGGAGCTGTGTGTTTATATACATTGTTGTAGCCTTACTTCAGCTTGGTGATTTGTTTACCAGAACCTTCTTTAGAAGTAAATTCCTTCAAGGTTGTTCCAAGCCAGGCATGGGTGATATTTATGCTTCAGCTAGAGGGTGTGAAGAGTTAAGTGCAGCAGGCAGTACTTTTGGAATAACTTTTGTCCCTTGGGGGCTTATTATGGCTGTTTTTGGTATCAATTCTCATTGTCTATTATGACTATTTAAAAGAAATAAGTATAAAAATTCATTATTGGTCAAGAATGACAAATGGTTTGGTGACATTTGTCGACAATAAATTATGGAATGAAAAACAAGTTTGGTATGTCAAAATGAAAATTTTCTAGAAATTAATACAGAAAAAAATCGTATTAATCTTAATATTAACAATTAACTAATTACCAAAAAATGCATCAAATAAAATATTAGCTAAACAATATTCTTATAAACTATAAGTTTTCCAAAAAAAACAATCATACTTACTACAATATCAATGTAATGTCTACTAAAATTAAAATTACATCAAACACTTATAAAGAAAATAAGTATCAATACATTCATCATCTATCCTAATAAGCTTCCATGATTTGTTCTGCAATTTTCTTTCGATATGCTTCCCATCGTAATTGTTCTGTGCGGCCTACCACATTGGCAATGTCCAAGACCTCATCATCGGCAATGGGTACTGTTGTGGGCAACTAAGGTCCCAAGTCCCCCCCCCCCTCGGGAGAGATACACCTCCCTCGGGCTGGTGCATCTCTTCCTTCATAAAAGGTCCCGAGTGCCTCACTCGGGAGAGATACACCCCCTTGGGCTGGCTCATCTCTTCCTTGACAAAGGTCCCGAGTGCCTCACTTGGGCCAGATACATACCCGACTTAAGTTGGTGTATGTCTTCCTTGGCAAGCCACGCTCGAGGCGGGTCTCAAAAGACCCTCTTGACTAAGTCAAGGAGAGTTAGTTACGAATAACTACTCAGCATATCCGTTCCGATAATTGGGGAGATGGGTCAACAAATAAACGGCTCTATCTGGTGCGACAAAGAAGGAGCCGTTATTCAAAGGATACTCCACTCACTCTTCAACTGTCGATTCGGAACTCAAGGAAGCGCCGCCTCCAGGTAACCTATATATAAACCCACCTCCTACATGGAGAAAGGTACGAGAACTCATCTAATCAATTACTCATTACGTTCTTGAGAACTCTCTCAAGAACTCTAATTGTTGCCTAGGCTGACTTGGGCGTCGGAGGCGGTTCCCCGGCCAAAACTTGGCCGGACCGTTCTTGCTTTCTTTATGTGTGCAGGCATCCCAGTTATTCCAACTTGGCTGAAGAGCTCTTAAGGTGATCATCTCAATATCCGGCCCTCGAAGAAGTTCTAGACGCAACAAGTACCAAACTAGAATTGATGCACTTCTTTGTTGCTTCTTTTTCTTTTTCTTTGACAATTCACTTGGCAATTCATCATCACTTGAGTCATCAATATCCAAGTCTGCAGCACTATTAGAAGCAGATCCCATATTTGATGGTGGTTCATTTTCACTTGTGCAAATGGTACCACTCCCATCAGCAACAAATCCTTGAAATAATTCTCGTAGTTGTTCTTCATATTGTAAAGGACCATTCTTGACTTGCTTTCCTTGGGGATATTTCTGCAATTTTATTAACTTAAAATAATTATCTCCTTACTCCATCATTGAATAAATAGAATGGAATAACTTGAAAGTTTGAGTTTGGTTGAAACCTGTGGACTGGAGCTTGTGCACCAAGAAAAGCCAAAAAAAAGAGAGGCTGATTTTGCCATTGTTCTCTGCCCTGCAAATCTGATTCTTCCTAGTGTCACCTCTTCTCCTCACCAGCTCTTCACCACATTCAGCTAGGATAACAACTGAGCTGTTTTTATTGTATTAAATGGCAAAATATCATCCACGGAAACATGCTGTAGTTTCACTTACATTAAAGGAAATTACTGTGATTTCGAAAGCAATCAATCTGTCGACAATTAAAAAACCATACAGTACCAACGCAACGATGCAGCACCATTAACTTTGATCATAACAAGAAAGAAAAAAAAATTCACAAAAATCTATACACCAATACAAGAAATAAAGAGTGAATGCCCATCTTTACTAGTTGCAAAAACAGTAAGGCAGATATAGCAATGCACAATTCGAAGATCACCAAGGCTCTCCTAAATAGATGGAATATTGATACAAACAAAGGCTTGTCCTCTTGTTTGCTCCTATACATTTGCCGTTTCAGATTCTCTTCCAATATAGATCACACCAAACCTACCAGAAGGAGTTGAGAAACCAACCTAGTGGAAGTTCTCACTCACTGAACTCTGCTCTGTTTCAACATTCCAAAGCTGAGGAAGAATCAATAATGGCTGGCCTGCAATACAACTTCTTCCCCACTGACTTGCTTAATCCCTCTCACTTGGGTTATGCTTTGAAGGGAGACATGAGAAACCATCAACCTGCACTTCACCAATCTGATTCTACAACTTCAAAGGAAGATGAAACCATGAAATTCAAAGCTGCTTTGCTTCGAATACAGCAAGTTGACACCAAAGCTCAACAACCCCTTCTTACTCCTGTTAGCCTTAATGCCAAGCAAATCAGAGATGGGTTCATTCGTTAAGAGGAATTACAACTCCGTTCTTCTTGATCGGTTCTGGATTTCTTTGTTTCTGGAGATTAGTAACTCATCTAGTCCGGAAGTTTGTCATTAAACAGCATAGCTAGTAGTTTTAGGTCTTTCTTTTTTGGTAAACCAATTTGTAGCCATATTTGCAGTTCCTTTTCTTTCTTTCCACTTCATCTCTACTAACAATCCTTACGCCATGAAGTAGCAGTAGCGAGAAGCTTTGAAGGAGAGCGAATTTGAGCAGCCACCGTTCAAACTTCAGAGTTGAGAAGAAGTGAGAGCTCGGGTTAGGGTTTGAGAGGGTTTGGGAGCGACTTTTATAAAATAATGCATTTTTATCATTATACCCCCATCTTGATTTTAAAATTTCAAGTGTGCCACCGCATAAATGAAGAGAATGAATTGTCCCTCATAATCCACAATGGACTTTTAGTCCATTATGGATTTTGAAGGTTTTTCTATTATTTTAAATAAAAATCAAAATGATAATAGATGCCAAATCATTTAAAACAATGAAAAAATCTCATAATAGACAATGAGAATTGATACAAAAAAGAACCTATGTGTATGCCACAAAATTAAGGGTATAATAGTAAATATTAAGCTTCTTTTTTTTAATAAAAAATACAAAATAAATGCTATTGAATGGAAATATTGGATATTCTCCAATAGATAGCCACACTTATCCCTATCCTCTCTTCTCTTCTCTCTTGTGTTGCCCACTGACAACCAAGCACTTCGTTGACAACAATGACAACCAACAGATAGATATTGCCATGTGCATTGTCTTACATCTTTTCTTCCTTTTTTTTTTGCTTTCAAAATCTTGTTTCTTCATTTTTTTTTTATTTAATTTTTTTTTTTCTTTTCTTTCTTCTAGTTATAACTGTTGGTTCTTCCAGGTCTAAAATTGTTACATAAGACACTGGACTTATTGATGTCAAGAGATATGCCATGAGATACTTGTGGTGGGCAGTTTGGATTAATTAGTTGATGTTGTAAATCTTATTATGGGCCTTGCAAACTCATGTTTGTCAGTCTTGATATAACAATGAGCAGGGTCGAGATTGGGAACAATGTAATATAAAGATCAACCATACCCATTTTTAATTAGAACAAGTTGGAGAATGTTGTTTCAAGACTTGCTAAACATTCACTAAACTCATTACCTCATAAGCGAAGTTAATGGGTATCATCAAGTCCTAACCTAAAACAACACAAACCCCTCATAGTTACCAGCGATCACTGACTTCAATACATTGTTACAACTGTTTGTCCAAAAGCTCAAGCTATTAAGCGCAGGTGATTACAATGTATCAACCCACAACACTCCACCCAAAGGCAAAATCTTTTAATTTAGCAATACAAAAGGCAATTTATTATCTATTCCAAGATCCATGATCACCTTAATAGGATAGATACCACAATTAAAAAATCAAAACATTTGAGATGAACTTATAAATCTTTATGGAGATACTCACATTGGCGTTTTCTTGTCAATGCCTGCTGGTTTCTCATAGCTCTTCTCATTATAAGGAGAAGAATAATCGCAGCTAATGCAGCAGCACATGCAATGGCCTCTAATATAATTCCGGCCAGCGCACCCTTGCTTAGCCCAGAGATAGGGCTAGCAACATTCACTGCCACAGAAGGGAAACAATCATTGACCAGATGCTAAATGATAATGCTCAATCACATCATACTACCACAAGATTAAAGTTTTGATCAAACTTTAGCCAAGAATCTTAATGATACTTCAAGAGAAGACTTTTTATGTAGACACCGTGACCATTGGAGTCTGTAGGCACTGGGTCCAAAGGCCTAATGGAGTTCCCGCAGAGGAGAGAGAGCACACTGGCTTTTGGATGACAAGATAAGTCTGACAAACTCCGGGGAAAGGAAAAAGGACAGGAGCTCAAATGCCCAAGTACTAACCAAACAGGAACATTCTAGACCTAGGGTTCTCCTCGGTAGGAATGACGAATGGATATGTTCTGCACAAGGTCCAAGTTTACTGTCATGCGAGTGCTAGCCAATTTTTACAGAACCGGAGGATTTGTGCTACCTACTAAAGTCCTGTTTACTTCAAGTAAAGCCAGTCACCAAATCTGCCCCTAGGAAGCGAGACACAGAATCAATTACTTAAGCCTATATCTTGTTTATCAGCTTACGTACCATTCTTATAAGGTCCCAAAGAGAGTGAAGTTGAGAAGTTCATATGGTCCAAATATATCACTGTCAGGAATTTTCCAACCTGTGAACATGCCCTTGATTCTCTTGATCTCGCTGGTGTTAAATGTATAATTAACAGGAAACAACTTCACGTACATCCTGAGTCAAGGGCTTCTTCCCAGATAAAAGTATCAATGGCCAGCTGATAAAGAGCCAATTCAAGGCCTGAGGACAAGTAATGATCAAACAGAATCTCATATGGACGGGAATCTGTGAACCCAGGACTTTTTAACCGATATCCAACCCAAAGTGGTGCTGCACAGGAACAGTTTAAAGGAGGTGCAGGAACATATTTGTATCCTTCATTTTCAGGACACGATTGAACAGGACAATCTGCCGTGTTGTTTGCTGAATTTGTGTCTGTATTGTTGACACCACTTATAGATGCACAAAACTGGGCTAAGGTGACTTGATTCGTAGACACGCATACAGGATTCCCTTTAAGACCGAAAATCATACGGAAAACTACTGCAATGATCGAGAACCTCCCAATATCTGACAAATTTAAAAGAAAATCAACAAATAATGGATTTGAAAGTAAAGAGATACATAGGCTTCCATGCCCAAAGATGGGACCAAGACCAGGACACATTGGTCATCAAGTAAGAAAACAACAACCAATTTCAAATTCATCAAATGAAAAAACCCCATGATACATTTGAATTATCATAGTGTTATTGTGTTAATGCTGAAAACAGAATTGCCAATTCACTGGCCATTTCAGAGATTGGATGTTGTGATATTACCATAGAACAAAATTTGAAAGAAACTCAGGTTTTGACCATGTGGAAATGCAAAATTTAAGTTGAAACCTAGGAAACTTCACGGAAACTTGGGACTCTTTTCCTGCAAGTTTCGACAACAAGTTTTGACACGTTTTAGGGAGTATTTTGGGAGTGGGACTCGCATATAAGCTAATTAGAGCAAAAAATAACACATCAACACATGCATTTTGCTTTAAAAAAAATCAATGTAGATATGTCATTCAAAGTCATAATATATATAGAAAGGCTTCTGATAAATACACTATAAACATAACATTCAATATATAACTTCTAAGTTCAAAACTTCAAATACAAAGTAACTAATTTTTAGCCTAAAGACACATTACTTATAACCTAAAATGTTCCCAAACTTTGGAGATTTTTTTGCTAATTAAAAAATATTTTTATAATTAAAATATTAATTATTAGTAACTATTAAATACATGATATCAAAATTAAGCAACCTAAAATTAACTTGGACACTATCATAACGTAGATTGAGTGATGGTGTCTCACAAACATCAAAACAAAGCCTACTACATCATGTATATGTAAGTTATTTTGAAAAATATAATTTTGTAGGTACTTTTTGAAAACAGAAAAATAAAGAAATAGTAACACAGTTCAAAAATTAAATCTAACAACATACATTTGTAGATCCAGCTACTAGGGACAACATATATTAAATTCCAAAAAATCCAACACTAGTTGAGCATGAAACAAGAAAAAATAAAAATTTGGAGAAATTTTGATTGCCTTGAAAAAAACCTTAAAATAGCCACCAAGAACTATAGAAATCACTAAGGCACCATTTGTTTGCTGAATCTGAAGTGGGTGGGAAAAAATTAGAAAAATTAACTTTTCCATGAAATCCCAAAGAATGGCTTGGTTGGTTCACTGGGCTGGGAAAGTTGGCAGACAAACTTCCTTAATTTAAGGAAACTTGTTTGCTGAGGTGGCATGCTAACTTTTCCACCCCATCCCTTTTCAAAATCCAACCAAATAGGTGGAATTTTGTGAAAAAATGTGAAAAACAACAAAGTGGGACCCGCATTTGAATCTTTTCTACAAAATCTTTTCCTTTTCTTTCATGTTCCCCCACCCCACTAACTATGGGTCCCACATGTTTATTTTTTCCACCCTCTTTTTTCCCACCCCACAATTGCAAACAAACAATGCCCAAAGGAAGGAAGAAAATGGCTTAAAATGGGCTCACAAAGGTCTAAATAAAAGAGAAAACAAAGGGTTGAAACTTAAGATTCCGCTTGGGTTTCATTCTAAACTCTGCAATTCCCAAAGTTTCGATCAAAACTCATGACTTTAAGTGAAAAAAACCACTTGGTTGAATGGTTTCGACCAGGTTTTGCACGTTTCGAGCAGTTCTGACAAAATTTCTCAGGTTTCGATGAAAACCGATGATTTCATTTCGGTATCCACAAGTTTCGTTTTGACATTTTCAAAATGGAAAATTTTGCTTGTTTCGAGGAAATATTGTTCCATGGATATTACTATGGCTTTTATCGGATCTAAAAGTCAACTTGGTGATATGTTTAGCAGGGCATTTTTCGTCTGGTTTTCCTCATAGGTTATTCCAAGTTGGGCATGGATCATACTTGTCAAGGAGCCACCTCACTGTCTAGGCGCTTTGGTAATGCTAGGGACCCAAGTGTCGTCGCCTTGTAGCCTAGGTGCCATGTCTGGTTGATTTTCTCCCACACCCCCTTGTCCCCCCCTCATCGCCTAGACACCAAGACAACTATAGCATGGATTGACGTCTATGTTCCACCAGAAGAGTGTTGCGATATAGTTATGTATGGTGATGTTTGGTACATGTAATGACAATTAAGTATACTTAGGCATACTTGGTGATGTTTAGCATCCACGGTGAAATTTAAGGAGTGTAATCCAGTTGTACTGGATGTGGGGGTCCTATATTAGTGTAGGATGTATTTGTTGATGAACCTAAAGGATTCTCTATCTATTTCATACCATGCTTCCCTGCTCTTTAAAAAACATCCACATAGTACCGCAAACTGATTCTCTTTCTTTTTAACTTTTACTCGCTTATTTTGAAGCACTGCTCTAACCTGCTCTGGTTCTGCTACAAAGCCCAGATGACTGTCAATTAGGAAGCCACTCTTAAGATGCATGGAACAAAGTGATTTACAGTTCAACTGAGCAAGGGTTTTGTTTCTAATCAGTTCTCATTTTTTTTCTTTTTTACTCCATTATTTTCAGTACTGTTCTAACCTGTTTTGGGTCTGCTACAAAGCCCAGATTATTGTTACTTAGGATTTAGTAAGCAGCTTTGAAGATGCTTGGCTCAAAGTGAATTACAGTTCAATCGCAACATAAAGAAGATTGAGTCAGGCAGATAATAAATCCAGTTGCAAATTCGGACACCAACCTGATGGTGACATTTGGAGGGACATCAAGACTGCCAGAAATATTTGTTAGTTCATTATTCTGGAAATCCCTGGAAAAGAAATGCAAATACCAAGTTTCAGCAAGAGTTCTAGTCAACATCAAGTGTTAATACATGATTGTGTAACACATGGGACCTTGATTCTTGGTAATATACAGAAGACACTAACATCAAAGAGAAGAGAAAAGGCAGCGGTAGAGAAAGAGAAGTGTGCTTTGTGGTATAGAAGTCTTACAAAGTAAGTGTTTCAGTATGACTGGAATTCCCATTTTGCCAGATAGTGGATGAAACAGAACCATTCAATGAGTTATTTTCTAATGACCTGCAACAAGAAATACAACAACAACAATAAGCCTTGTCCCAACTAAATGGGGTCGGCTACATGGATTCTTGCCCTCCAATCAGTTCTGTTCAAGGCCATGCTAGATACAAGGCCTAAGCTATACATATCCTTTCTCACCACTTCTCCTAAGGTTATCTTAGGTCTACCCCTAGCTCTTCTAGTTCCTTCAATATGGATTATATCACTTCTCTGTAGAGGAGCATTTATAGGTCTCCGTTGAACGTGGCCATGCCACCTCAAACGACTTTCTCTAAACTTATCACTTATGGGAGCAACTCCCAGACCAACTCTAATATGATCGTTTCTTATCTTATCCATCCTAGTTTTGCCACTCATCCATCTTAGCATCCTCATTTCTGCTACACTAAGTTTATCTATATGATTCTTTTTAACAGCCCAACACTCTGCACCGTACATCATAGTTGGTAAAACAACGGTCCTATAAAATTTTCCTTAAAGCTTTAATGGAATGCGCCAATCACATAAGACCCCGGACGCACCTCTCCACTTCATCCACCCTATTTTAATTCTGTGGGAAACCTCATCTTCCAAATCACCTCTTTTACTTATGATTGAACCTAGGTACCTAAAACAATCACTCTGAGGAATCTCTTTATCGTCAAGTATCACCACCTCATCACCTGCAACAAGAAATGAGTTACTAAATAAACCCAGATAAATAAGCTATTTGAACTATGAGCTGTAAATGATGTCAACAAATATTACTAGACTAAATAAAGGAAAAGAAGATCTGAAGTATACTCACAATATCTGGAGATGAGGCAGACCCGAAAAGTTACTAGGAATAGGTCCATGAAGATTGTTGTGTGACAGATCACTGCACAAATTATCCATATAATTTCTTGTTTGTATTAAGTCAAGGAAATCTTAGTGGTGTCATTGTCGAAAAAAGACTCCTTCAAATTAGGGGCACTTTGTATACCAATGGATTATTAGAAAGGTAGCAGTTTCACCAAAAGGGTTACCAATGGGAAAGTTACTTTATCTGTTGATGGATGTTCAAGTCATATGGGTCTTTGCTTGGTTCCAATCTTGACTTTAAAAATTGCACAATACATTACGTGACTTCAGATGGATCATATTTTTCATGAGAGGAAATCATACTTACATGGTGGTAATATTGTTGGAAAGCCTATTTGATGGTATAGACCCATTAAGTTGGTTGAAGGCGAGATCTCTGAAATGTGATTGTCACCAGCAGAACAAATTCACCCATTAGAACTAAAGCATGATAAGAATATGTGAATATGGTGAACATGAACCACAACTTACCCCTAGAAACAAAATTTTGCATCTATAATTTAACATAAATAAATAAACCAACAATGATACCAGTGAACTTACAAATAGCCAAGGTTTGGTATACTGGTTAGGTCTGGAATTGGTCCTTGTAAGCTGCAGTTCCTGAGACTCCCGAAAACTCAATGGTAAAAATTAAAAACTTCCACCACAACCTGAAAGCTTGGTTTCGGCGACATGAGAGGAATATGCACATTTTTCTGTGCCATTCCAAATGCATATAAAGCATCCATAACTTGAGAGATAATGGTCAGTATAAAGGCAAAACTCCATTAGTTTGAAGAAAAGTGCTGTGTTTGTCTAAGGTGTGATTTGAAAGCCATGACATCGTGTTACAATCCATAACACAAAAACAGAGTTGACTGAGTAAGCAGATCATAATAAAAATCCATATCCAGTCCATCGTAAATTCAGGGTAAAGAAAAAAAATCTGGGGATATGTTCAACATACTTTGGCATGGTCACTGAAAAGTAGGAAGGAGAAACAAATTTTTTGTATTAACAGCAAAAATCTCTAAATCTTATTCTCTGTGAATATGTAAGTTCAAGAGCCTGACCTATCTTAAATGTTTCAACTAAAGCAAAAAAATAATAATAAAAAGATATATAAATAAAAACCAAATTTACAAGGCATTGAAAAAAGCACTTACAATTTCAACAGTTTTGTCATGTTACGGTAAGAAGCTGGAATTGTGGCCCCAGGAAAATGGTTGTTGTCAAGTTGACTGCACAAGAATGTATAGATATATTACAGAATAAGGAAGTCATGAAAGTTATCCAGAAGAGTAATCATGCATCTGAACAATGAAGCAAATTTAAAATTTCATCATACAGCATAATGTCTGCAAAAGAATGGGCCTGCCGATAGAGCAGGGTAGAAAGCCGACAACTCAGTACCCTGGGAACATGGGTGCCGCAGAGCTTCTTCAATTTTTGTTTTTTAATAGACGAAATTCTATTTCCTACCCATGAGTAGCATCTTGTTTTGATTGATAAAAAAGAGAGTTACTTTATCTTCCTCTTATGGCATGGTATTTAATGTCTCACATTATTGATAAATGAAGGAGATGTGTAAATACAATTGTAGCTCAATCCTTATTATAATGTCAGAAAATGCAATATATTGATGTACAATAAGATAGTAAAATAAGATGAACAAATATTTTATAGCCTTTATTGCAAAATTAATGCAGAGCAAACAATATCAAAACAAAAATATTGCTACATTTCCTGGCATATCAAGAGCTAACCATGATTTCTTATAGTGGCATATTTCCCAAAGAAAGAAATCCCAGTATTTCAACAAATATTGAAAATTAATAAATTTTGAGATATCTTTAGTGTTGATTCTCTACAAGACTAACTACACTTCTCACTGCTCGCAACTTGCTTTCCGTTTAGAAAAATGAGAATAATAACTAAAAGACAGTCAATAGTTGTCTAAAATTGCAAAGCAAAGAAAAATAAAAAATGAGTCTAGAATGTTCAAGGAATTATATAAAATAAGGTTCATACATAATAAGCAAGTTTGGCAGTTCAGAGAACTCTGCTGGAAGATATCCCGATAAGTTGTTGTTATCAAGAAGGCTGCACAAGATTCAGTTGATAGCAACAGAGTTAAGACTAAGGGACCCAGTCTTAAGACTTGTAATGATAAAAAGAGAATGAAGAACTTAAAGTGATAAATGAGGAGAAGCATAAAATTTACAAGTGAACGAGACTTGGCAATCTGTGAAGCTCAGGGGGGATTTGTCCACTAATTGAATTATTGTTCATGTGGCTGCATGAGACACCAGAAATCATCATAATGGAAAAGAGAGATTAGGTAACTAAAATAGTGATATAAAATTAAAGTTACAGCATAAAACCACTGACAAGTGCCTTGTTTTGTTCAAGTAAGCAAAAGATTTAGGCAATGGTCCTGATATTTGATTCTGGTCTATTTGTATTCTGTCCAATTGAGGAAGATAACCAAGCTAGTCAGCCAGAGGTCCCGTTAATTGGTTTCCATTCAAAACCCTGCAAAAAAAAAAAAAATGCACTAGCAGATCAAATATGAGAATTCAAGACCAGGAGTTTCATTTCTTTTTTCACTTTTTTCTGCCAACTACGTGTAAAGTCCGGAGAAGAAAATCAAAGCAATAAATTATATTCTTGAGGAACTAAGTCTTCACATAAACCAGTTAACACATAATAAAAATGGTGAAAGGTTTCCTGCTCTGCACATCTGCTTGTGCCACACATAATGGTGATGGCAATTCAGTCCTAACTCCTACAGATAATTGGGAAATCATTTGGGTTGACCATGTGTCAAAATTCAACCTCAAGTTCAGCCTGTACTACCATATATGTCCATCATGCACCATTCAGAAATCCAATATTTTCTAATGCTTTGTTTTGCCAATTGGGAAACTCAGTTCTGGCTGGACATGACATGTGACCTAACCTAAGAGTCCACCAGTCCCAAAATTTCAACACTAACAAATCTGCATGTGGAATATATTGTGTGCAGACCAGGAAACCTCAGCCCATAAAAGATACGTACAGCAAATCTGCGCAAAAAAAATTAAATGTAACAACCTAGTGTCATGATTTTGTCACATGGTGACACTTCTCTTGCCACATTGTGAACTTGGATGGGTGTGTTAAGAATATTTAAAGGATCACTATTTTGTTGACATTAAGATGGAAGAATCAGCCAGGATTGATCCAGCCAATTATAGCCGAAATCACTGATCTTATCTTAAAGATTGGCTGCTATCAAGCTGAACCACGCAATTCAGATCAGAATAAGTCTTTTACATCCTAGACCGTTTATTCATGTGAAAGGATTCCACAAATAGCTCAAGGGGTAAGTCTAAGCCTGAAAGGAGGATGGTACAAGTTCAGAAAAGAGATTTGAAGTTTATAAAATTACATGAATTCCATTTCAGTGTCATGGAATTTAATGGCATTTCTGTAAATTCCTGCCAATCTAAACCTACTTTTAAGTCATTTCCCCTACTTTTTTGGGGCTAAAGTTGACCAGAGTAATGGTGTTGTGTCCTTCACTGAAACAAACCTTGGTTTCACAGGGAACCGAGACGAAACCTTAAGGGAGTTGGCAAAATTCCAAGATTCTTACTGGTTTCAACAAGATATTTCCAAAAATTTGATAGTTTTAACCAGTAAATACCAAGTTTTTTCTAATTTCAACAATCCCAGTTTCAGTAGTTATGACTTGTTTCAACAAGTTTTGGTAGTTTTGACCAGTCCATCACACGTCAAAATTTACCCAAAAAGTATCCGGTACCCTGGTTTCAGCCAGTTCGACCAAATTTCAGCTGGCCCGTGTAAACCTTAGTCAGCACTGAAATCTTTATCTATGATGTGCTCTTATCACATTGATCCACCCATATTTTCTATGTCAGAAGTCATTATGAATACCAAATGTAAAATCCAATGAATAGCCTGGTATTACTCATATCTGCTGATGTTTAATGACAATTATATGGCTGTGACATTCATTAGCTGGTCTCCTCAACTTCATGCTTCGATCAGCCTAATCTAGTAATCTGTATTGAGCTTTGGCACTGGATCAATCCCAGTATATTTGCCATACTTGGACAAAAAAAACTGGTCAAAACTCATACAGCTTGGCTTAACCCCAAAGTTAAGTATCTCTATGGATAAATTAATAACTTAGATTTTCATATATTAAATTCAAGTTCTGAAGGACTGGGTAAGCATTCAAAATTCAAATAGTAGTAACATACCAGAAAGTCTAACCACATATAAAAGAGTACTTATTTAACCTACAGGAGTATCAGTGTTTTGATATTGCCAATCTCCTTTGGTATGCTCCCACCAATTTGGTTCCACATAAAGTCTCTTCCAAAACCAAAAGAAATAGAAAATTGATTAGTACAATAAGAAAATCAGCAGTTTTGAAATAAACAAGTATGCAGAGCATAGTTCAAAAACTCACTGAAATTTCACTAATATTGGTACTTTCAAGATGATGCAGGAGTGAAACCAAAATCAGCAGTGTTTCGATGAAACTTTACTAATTTGGTCAAAATCTTGCTCATTTTGGTGAACAAAATGCACTGTTTTGTTGAAATTTTGGTCATTTTGGAAATTTGTTCGCAAAATGTCCAAGCAAAATTCATGGGAAAAATACCTGCCTTGACAACAATTTGGTACTTCACTCTTTTGAGTCTGACCGAAATGGCCTACTGATATGAGATTCTGAACTATGATGCAGAGCAACAACCATGTGCAAATACATATATCCACAATGTCAAAGTTGAAACTAGCTATTTTGCAGATTATGGTTTAAGATGCGTTGTGCCTCACAAAATTTCCATGTATGACAATTGACCAAGCTCAGGTGCTAATGTTCCAGAAAGATTCATATTTAAAAGTTGTCTGCAAAAACAAATAAGAACAAATGAGCGACAATAGCAATATTTAATAGTTCGAATATGCTCTATTGGAAAAGAGAAGTTACAGTACAAATAAATAAACGATCTATTCTTAAAGGAGAACTTTCCCAATTTTTGAAGTTATGCTGCATCCATGCAATCACTTGTTAGCATGGAAAAAATCAAAGATTGAATCTGGATGATATGTATGCCACAATCAAGCACAGTTGATTTCTATGCAGAGAAAATAGAATATATTTCTCATCCCCTAGGAAAATTCTCTTTCTTTCAAAGATTTGTGAATACTCACACACAGTTATTGGCTGTACGTTTAACAAATCACTGACTTTCAAAGTTCTAAACTTCACATAAAACTAGTATGCACATGCTCTTCTTGCTAATTCCATCAGAACATGAGGGGTCAAAACATGTTTCAGCACTCTAACCAAAGTCTACATGCAGTCAAATATAGCATATTAGACATTAGTTAAGAATTCAACTAGAAAACAGAACTAGGTTTCCATGATTTATCCACTGTTAAGATTAGAGCTAATCCTCTTTGCCTGCCTACGTTATATCAAGAACTGTAACAACAATTTTACAAAG
The DNA here is from genome assembly GCF_041222555.1 of Hakea prostrata. NCBI lineage: Eukaryota > Viridiplantae > Streptophyta > Magnoliopsida > Proteales > Proteaceae > Hakea > Hakea prostrata. Next base: position 11,619,511 of record NC_142600.1, on the reverse strand, counting down.
CATCCCAAACCATAAGCTCAAAATTCAACTTTTAAAATAGGTTCTTACTCTGATATAGAAGAAATATGATGACATCAAGTAAAAGCTCACCAAGATAAATGAATAATCAATTACTGTCCCCCTCATCCACAGAGACAAATTAAAGCAGCCGCCTTAGAAACAAAATATAAATGTCACCCATCCATTATGAGAGGTAGCCAGTCATAGTTCATTCAGTAATGGAACCTAATCACCATATTTGAAATTTCAATGACATCCCGGCTACTTATTTACCATATAATCCTGCACAGTTCTCAAAATTTTCAGGGATGTAGAAGATTCTCTTTTCTATATGCATATAACATATTCTGCTACCTCAACTATTTTCTTACATTATGTTTTATAGAGGGTTTTTACTTCAAATTCAAGAAGCATTTCTTTGAGGGGCAACAAACTTGTGAGTATGTAAAAACATTTCAAAATGCCTAATTTTGTAAAAATCCTTTAATGCAGCACTATACCAGAAAATATCCAGTTCCAAAGTTGAACCCTACTTGACAAAATTTATTGGATACAGTACAGCACTCTAGAAATTTGTGCTCAGTCTCTCCAAAGAATTGGCAAATCATAGAAACCTCAAAGAGGAGATATGAATCCGCCAGAATAATGTTCATCTTGCTCTCACATCCTCTGACAAGAGACACACCCTGAGATGGAAAACTAGCAGAAGTGTCTTCATCAATCAAACTGGTAACACAGTAAAATAAGATATCACATGCCTTTGTTAAGAAAGTTAGGTTGACTTTAAAGTCTAGATCAAAATAAGGCTTGCATGGGATGCTTTTTCTGGAATCTAGGCTGTCGAGTACCATTTAAGAATTTACCTGGCTGCTATAGTAAAAGATTTTCCAGTTTGGAGGATTGTACCTCGCTTTTGAATAGGGTGACTGTTTCATCTTAAATGACACTCCTATCTGTTTTTTATAGATAAAAAATAAAGCAAACTTCAATCAAACATAAATTTCCACAACCTCAAAGCAATTTAATCTTATTATACCTTTGGGAGGAGGCAAAACTGAAAATCAAAAAGAATGAAAATGAAAAGAGAAGCCTTCATAGTCAAAATCTAAGTGAACTCATGCCTATAAGTTCCACAAAATAAGCAGGTAGGTAGGAATTATGCTATTCACACGACTAAATAAACTCTGGACTACGTCCATTCAGATCTGTGGGGGTCATCCAAAGTTCCTTCAAAGGGGACCGGTTTCAGGTACTTGTATTCATGATTATTCCAGGAAGGTCTGGGTCTACTTCTTGAAGCACAAAAATGAAATATTTATTACTTTCAAGCAATGGAAAATTTTGATCAAGAAGCAGATTCGGAAGAAAATTAAAAGATAAAGAACCGACAATGGCCTAGAATTCTGTGAATGAGACTTCAATGAATTCTATAAGAATGAGGGAATTAAAAGACACCGTACAGTTGTGAAGACACCTTAACATAATGGAGCTGTAAAGCATATGAACAGAACCTTGTTAGAAAAGGCAAGGTGCATTTATCAAATGCAAGTCTTCGCAAGGAGTTTTTGGGCAAAAGCAAAAAGCAAAGAAGCATGGTTGGCGAATAGATCTCCCTCACAACTATTGAGTGCAAAACTCTAGAGGAGGTATGGTCAGGTAAACCTATTGATTATAGTAATTTAAAAAATTTTACATGTCCTACTTATGCACATGTGAATGATGGGAAGTTGGAACCTAGAGCTAAGAAGTACATTTTTCTTGGGTATAGATCTGGGGTTAAGGGATTTAGGTTATGGTGTCCTAATCCAAATAATCCTAAATTTATTATTAGCAAAGACGTAGCTTTGATGAGTCTGCTATATCGACTCTTAGAAAAGAAACTCATCCATAGTGATGAAAGTCAGAAAAATTCTGGGGAGAAGGTGGAGTTTGAAGTGGATCAAAGCACAATAAACTTTAGTTCAGCCGCCCACTGTTACTAAAGAAGGTGCTATAGAGAATCTAGAAGGAGTAAAGCATTGCCAGAAATAGGCCAAGGAGGAACATTAGGTCACCACAAAAATATGGGCATGCTGAAATTGTTGCTTATGCGTTGTCCGTTGCAAATACAATTGAAAACGGTGAACCTACAACATATTCAGAAGCTACTTCTTCAACTAATTCTTTGAAGTGGTTGTCGTCCATGAATGAGGAGATTGAGTCTCTTCACCAAAATCAAACATAAGAGCTTGTTAAACCACCTAGAGGGAAGAAAATTGTTAGTTGCAAATGGGTTTACCAAAAGAAAGATCCACCACAGATTATGGAGATGCTAGATACAATGCACGGTTAGTTACAAAAAGGCTACAATCAAATACAAGGAGTTGAATTTTAATGAGGTATTTTCACCTATTGTTAAGCATAGTTCCATTCGTTTTTTGCTTGCTTTAGTTGCAATGCAAATTTGAAGTTAAGAGCACCTTTATGTGAAAACTACATTCTTGCATGGTGAACTAGAAGAACAGATTTATATGCATTAGTCTCAGGGTTTTGTTGTAGAAGGAAAGGAGGACCAAGTTTTCTTGTTGAAAAAGTCTCTATAGGGTTTAAAGCAATCTCCCGAACAGTGGTATAAAAAGTTTGATTCTATTATGGCTACTTTAAGATACAGTAGGTGCAAGAATGACTATTTTGTATTTGTGTATACTTTAAAAAACTTTTTGATGGTTCATTCATATATTTGAATTATATGTTGATGACATGTTGATTGTTGTTGTTAGAGATATGGATGAGAACATCAAGTTGAAACAACAGTTAAGCACTGAATTTAAGATGAAAAGACTTGGGGGCAACAAAAAAATTCTTGGCATGATAATCAAAAGGGATAAGAAGGCAGGAAAGCTTTGGCTATCTCAACAAAATTACATTGAGGAGGTATTGGTGCACTTTGGCATGAAAGATGCAAAACCTGTTAGCACTCCAACTGCATCTCACTTTAGATTTTCAGTTGTCCTATCACTTACACAGATGAAGAGGTGAATTTTATATCACGTGTTCCATACTCTAGTGCAATCGGTTCCATCATGTATGTTATGGTGTGTACTCGACCTGACATTTCACAGGCAATTAGTATGGTAAGTAGATTATTATGCCAGCAAAAAACTCATTGGGAAGGAGTGAAATGGATACTTAGGTATCTAAAAGGGACCTCTAGGGTGTGTTTGGAATTTGGGAGGAATGGTGACAGATTAACAGGTTATGTTGATTCAAACTATGCAGGTGATCTTAACAAAAGATCATTCACGCGATATGTGTTTAGGAAGGTTGTGTGATCAATTGGAAAGCTACTTTACAGGCTACAGTTGCATTATCTACCATAAAAGTAGAGTATATGGCGGTGACAAAAGCAATTAAAGAAGCTATTTGGCTTAGAGGCTTGATTGGAGAGCTCAAAGCACAGTTCAGGAGGTGACTATGGTCCATTGTGATAGCCAGAGTACTATTCATCACTTAACTAAAGATCAAATGTATCATGAGAGGACGAATGACACTGATGTTTGGAATCAATATGTCAAAGAGGTAGTTGCTGAAGTCAATATGCAAGTGTTGAAGATTGGTTCTGAAGACAATCCACCTGATATGTTGACAAGGCCTTTATATATCTTTGAGTTCAAGCATTGCTTGGACTTGATTAGAGTTGGTTGCATTAGAGCTTAGCCCATGATGGGGCTATTAAAGAAGATGAAGATTATTCAGTTTAGTGGGAAAATTCAGGTCAAGGTAGAGGTTTGTTATGTTATGACCCGAATTTTTGTACCCAATTTTGAAGATGGACCCACACCAACATATTTTGGTGAGCAACCCGAATGACTTGTTTTTGGAGATCTGTGGCCAAAGCGGAGGGCTTGGGTCGACTTATTTACCCAATTGGAGTCTATATATATGTATTTTATGTTCGCCTATCACATTATTAAGATATTTGGGATTTTCTGTTGGGGCTTTGGGTGAGAGTTATTGTAACGTCGTTCTTGGCAATAGGTTGTGAGATCTCCTTTTGTTCTTCTACATGGTGAAAAACTCTTCCTCTTCACACCGTGGACGTAGCACCGCATTGGTGTGTGAACCACATTAAATCTTTGCGAGTCTTCGTTTTGTTTCTATTTTGATTCACTATTTCATGGTGTTTGTTTTAACACCGACCAATGAGTTCATTATCCCTATAGCAGCTAGTTGAAATTCAGTTTCTATTTTTAGAAGTGACATCTCAGCATTGAGCCATCAACTTGGCCTGATATTTTAACGGATTGTTCCACACTAATAGACCTCCATTAATTGGAATAATGGGCCTATCCAATTACTTTTTACTTACATTGATTTTTGGTTAGAACCCTAGTTTCTCAGTCCTGCAATAATCCAGATGATGTCAAACAACATTGAAGGTTCACTCAGTCACAAAACAGCTTCTGTAACCAACGAATGGCACTGCTCAACAGGCTTAAGGCTGGTTTTGGTTTTGTAGGACTGGTGGATAGGCATAAAATTTGCGTTAAGTGAGGGACAAGAATGAGATAGTATAAAGATCCAGGGATTAAATAATATCAAGGGCGCAGCAGATTTAACCTCCACCAATTTCAAAAAAAGTGGACAGGTATCAGGTCTACAGCAGAATTACCGTCTGCTAATCTCAAAAGTGGCAAGAAACCAGGGTTTCTAAAGACTTTTAGGGAGATTTCTTGTAGCAGATAATCAGCTGGATAGAATGGGTGAAAGTGGGATCAAGTGGGTGCCTTAGTCAAACGTATGCTTAAAAGATTAAAGGAAGTTGATGGCTAGAGTGGGCAGAAGGGGGTGATTGAATTAACAAGTACAACATAGGCATAAACCAGAGCAGCAGCAAAGGTATTTTGGTTGATGGAGAAGATTCTTTTGTAGCTAGATCACTAGTAAGGGATGAAGAACAGCTTAACGGAGACATCCTGGATGTCCCGCTGCAAGGTGGCAGCCAGATCATGCACCGGCTACTTCCTCCATGCATCAAACACCAAGAGAATAACTTCATCAGAAGTGTGCAAGCTGGACAGCATTGAGAACTGAAACCATGGGCTGCTTGCCGTCCTGGTTGTTCTAATATTAGAGAGAATGGCAAGGAAACATTTTGTAACTTAAGAAATTTGGTCCTTGCTTGGTTCACAAAACACAATCAGTTTCTAAACTGATGTGACCTAATTACTGATGACTACTACTTACAAAATCAAAACTAAAAAGGTTGAACCAAGTGCCGAAGGCTTCCACATGGTTCCGCCCAAGCAGAGTTGAAAGGGGCATTTTTCCAACGTAGTCTTACCTGAACAAATTTTCTGAGAGGCTTTTTCAATACCTTGACCTCAGGCTACAACTGTAGTCCTCCTAAAATGAAATAGGAAGCACAAATATTAACTTGGTCCACATAAATTGACCATAACATAGACTAAAAGCATCTGAACCAAGCAGTTCATTGGTTCACACATGACCCAAAACATAAAAATACAACAAAACCCATGTAGAACCTGGTCCAAATTGTGGCTCCTTCTACTGTGACTGTACCCTTGTCTCCGCATCATCAGTGTTGGTCTTGTGTATATTTCCTATGGTCAAGTATGAGACCTGAGTTTTATTAACTTGTGTCCAAGGGTCTACATACTCTAGCGTCAAGAATCAGACCTGAGTTTTCAACTTGCTAAGTTTCCAAGGGTTTGCACATCCTGACATCAACCTTATTCCTAAAATGTCGATCTGGTACAGGTGATCAGAAATAAAATCTTGATTTTGCAGTCATGAGAAAAATTAAACATATAAAATGAAATACACCTTCATAGTGGCCATGACATTCAGGAGTTGCACAAGTCAGTATAGCAGTACAGGAATGAAAATATAATTAATCAAGTAGACTTACAGGAATGAAAATATAATTAATCAAGTAGACAGCAAAAACATAATCTCAAAAACTCAAGATGAATATGGATCTAGAAAATGCCTTATTAAATCTTAAGGTTAAAAACAACATGCTTTCTCAGCATGAATATGTGGCAACATGCACAAGACAAAGTTGAAAATAGAGTAATCCAGAAGAAAGTACCAGTCAGAACTCCAAAAGACGACTAACAGCCACCAGTGTAAGACCATATGTTTGGTTGTCAGGAAAGTGAAAAATGGGCAAAAAAGACAGAAAAATACATAATAAAACAAAAGTTATGATGACACCAGCAAGTTTAGCTTTCTCTCTCCTCTTTTTCAAGACATAAAGTTTGTCTTCCTGTCTATTCTTGCTGACCAGATATACCCTAAGCGACAGAGCTTTGTCTTAGACGAGGAAATGAAGACAAGCACATTTATTTCAGTTTAGAAATCTACAATAATAAATCAATACACAAAGCAGTTTAGTATGTTATCTTCTTTAATAGGGCTCAGTCAATAAGACTGCACTATATTAGGAAGGGGTGCAGCAGGGAAAATCAAAGAAACAACAAAAAACAACCCCTTAGACAAACCGGTACTCGCTTGAATCAAGTTGAAAGAGACATGAGAAAGATTTTCCTTTACTGAATTGCAGGGCCTGATACTTGAGTGAAATAAGGACACTAACTGCATGGCATCTATGCAAGGTTCATTCACTTGCCAGAGCCTTACAGCATCCAAATACAAAGAATAAATTTTCAGGGGCCTCCACCAACAGAATCCCTCAAACCTTTAGCTCCTCGGTCCTTCAAACTTTAACCAATTTCAGCCAAATGATGGAAACTGTAGAAGCCAAATCTCCAGCTGATTGCTTATATACACACTGAATTTTCTGTTCTCTTTTTTAACCCCTTAACCTGCTTCACCTGTCCAGAAAAGACACTGTCCTAACCTCCACAACCTCTACTGTCTTCTATTCAATTTTCACTGAAATCTGAACTTCACAAGTACAGTTTCGAAGTATCCTACATGAAGTAGAAGTTACAAAAACATATTCAGAACTAACCCATCCTCTACTTCCTCTAGCAGACCAATTGTTTTCTTTTTCAATCATGCCTTTGTTGTCACTGCAATTGAGTTGCACATGAATTTTACATCAACATGGTACTTAGGCTTACCCCATGATTTCCAGCCATCAGGGGCTTCTTATAGTAGTTTCTTTAGCAGTAGTCACTCTAAATGGATTTCAAATCTAACCATAAGGGTTTAGTTGTTATTTGATATAACTTCCTTTCTCTATTACCTGATCCTGGATAAACAACAAGAAGTTTCCTACTATAAAAAAAAGAGAGTTAAGTATTTGCGAGACAAGAACAAACACAAATTGAAGGAAGGTTAAGGGAGAGAAGAGTAAAGCAACCTTTAGAACCCAGATATAAAAGCACATATCCAGCTTGAAGCTAAAAAGAAAGTCATCAAAATCAATCAACCCAAATAAGCAAAAGAAGTGGGCAGTTCATACCCTATAATTTAATCAAGATGTAAGACCAACAATAACAAGGCAACCCCATCAACAACTATCCCATCTCTTCATCTCTTTTTTAACTTTGGGAGGGGGATGCCCATTCTTAAAGAAGCATTAAATCCACTGTCCTCCCCTAACAACCTGCCTACTGAAGATAAGGTTCATATGATACAACCCTTGGATCAAGGTCAGCAAGAACCCAGGAAAGACCACTTCATTCTAGATCTTTTTCAGGAAGTCAAATAAATCCAAAATAATAGTGCCAAAACACTTCCCACCAATAACAAATCTAGACTAAAAAATGATCCATTAAAAAATCACCTTTATGAGATTAAACAAGTCTAGATATTATCATGGTAAATAGTGAGTGGCGACCATCATATACCTAGATGCAGACCACAGCAAAAATAAGACTTCAGTTACATTTTAGCATAACCTTTTTTTTTTTTTTTTTTGCCCAAACATTTTAGCATAACCTAAGGAAGTGTAAGATTAGGCTAGTAATAAAACCCCAATTTAGAAATGATAACCAAACCTTATCCAAATTTGTGATATCTTAAATCAGAGGACAAAATAGAAAGATTAGTTGCATTCTTATATCAGATAACAAATCTCTCCAATTTCGGCGAACAAATAAATAACAGTAGGAACCAGAAGCAAGCTCATCACTGGAACCAGTAGTTGCAAAACATATGAAATTAAGCTTGAATATATTATTTTCATCAACATCAATTACATTAAAGTTAATCCCATCCAAAAGAACCAGTGTGTAAAATTCGCAACTCTCAGTGTTAGTTTCTGTTTCAAACAAACTTTAAATTGGGAAGAACAATAAAAAAACCAGGGATGATTAACCTGAGTCACTCCATGACTACTTTAGCCCCAAGAGCCTTCATCTTCTCAATAATATGCTCCCCTTCCTCCTTTGACACGCCTGTTTTGAACACTGCTGGCGTCTTCTCAACCAAATCCTTTGCTTCCTTGAGATCCAAATCCGTAAAACAACAAATTTCCACCCTTAGACATGGAGAAGCAACAAATTTCCACCTTTTTTTTTTTTTTGGCTAATAGGATGGAAATAAAATGGAGGAGTCTCATCAGCTTTGGTTTTTGCAATGGCGATGACAATGATTTCCTAGAGACTTTAGATGAATTGGTGTAAATGCCTGAGTTATAATTAGCTACTGGTTGAACTCCCAATCACCTACTAGTTAAGAAGTCGAGACATACAATTGCAAGTATACGATTGCAAGTATATGGTATGTCCTTAGGAAATAGATACATCTCATGTTATGATGTTATCTATCAATGTGTACATCATATTAACATTTACAATACTATACTACCATGATTCGTTACAGACACCCAAGGATATGGTATCTCATGAGTGTCTCTCTGCTCTACCTTAAACCTTCCCAAATTAAGCAATTTTACAACTTTTAACTAGCCTACATTACAAAAATAAAAAAAATTTATTGCAACAAGACAATTTGGTCTTAATAAAATATTTATATTTCTCATAATTTCATATTAGAAACCAGAATTAATTTCATAATTCCAAATTAAGGAATTAGCATTGTTGAATTAAGGATGAGCATATTGCTGGTTATTATATACAATCAAACTGCTACTCGATTACCAAAAAAAAGAAAAAGAAAAACTTTACTCGTAAAGAATGTAGCAAAAAGGTCTGAAAATCCTACTCCGCCCAACCGCTCCTTCATCTACCTAAACTCTAGAAGTCATATCTCCTCATCCCCCCACCAGAAGTCTTCCCCAGTTCTCATCAATCATCACCTTCCACCAGGGTTAGTGCCATGCAAGATTGTTAATGCTAATTATATAGTTCATGGATCAACCCATCTGCCTTTTAGATGCTAAAAATACGGATTTAGGGCTTGGAATTCATCATTCACTTGAGAAGATACAACTCAATTACCACTCATTCTCTCTATCTAGTCGTGCTTATTTGTTATACATCAATATACTATTTTTATCTTTTGATCTTATTATCCAAACGGAATGGCCTTTGATGATCTTGGAATTAGAAAGGGATGCAACAAGACAATAGCAATTTGAGTTTTGTTGAATTTTTTAGGATTTAGTCTTTCTAACTGAGACTTGTATGGTTCCTTTTATGGTGTAATCTCTTTCTTCTTTTTTCCCATTTAAATTTAATACAATCAATCTTTATTTAAAAAAAGAAAAAGAAAAAAAGAGAGAGATTATTTATTGTATAAAAGGTTGACAACCTAATTGGTGCATTGTAATATATGCATTGTAATATATTCAGGGAATTGTTAAGATAGAGAAGTTAGTGGCTAGTTGTTGATATATTCATGAATGTGGTCAAATTAATTACACTTGGTTAAGAGGCGAGTTAAGTAGAGGGAATTTTCATTAATGATGAATTTGATTCTGTTTGTCCAAATAAAACAATTTGATGAAACAAATGAACATTGTAAAAGTCTGGAAGCCAATCAAGGAAAAAATAAAAGGGAACCTGTTCAATTGATAAAAACATAAAAGTACAAAAAAGAAAAGAAAAAAAAAATATGCCCCTCCTCAAAAGCTCTCTAAAACCCCTTCTTTCTACTAAAAAACCGGTGAGAACCATACAGGTTTATAAAAACATGAATTTGAAGCATTTAGGAAAATAGCCCCAATGCTATTATCTTTTAAGTGAAACACACCCAAATCATAACAAGCAGCTCTCTCACGTCTTCTTCTACGTCTTGTTGTTCTTGGTAGAAGATGTTCAAATTGGGAAGAACATGGAGGTTTATGTTGAAAGTGACCTGTAAAATATATAGAGTTTCCTTCAAATCCTGGATAGTCGAATGCCGAGACAGAAATACCAGTACTTGTGTCAATAAATAACATTTGATCGCCCAAGTCTTCAACCTTAATCCAAAGCACTGGTGTGGTAGATCTAACTTATATACCTTGAACATAAAAGTTGTTGGAAGATAAACATGACCCTGACGCATGACTTTGGTCCATCTTGCAACCACTAGCAACTCTCCGCAACATTCCACCAAATAAAGTGAACTATATCGACATCGACGATGATCCAATTGTTTCATCGGTGGAGGGGCAATGTTACAACTTAATTGTTCCATCAGTGGAGGGGCAATGTTACAACTTGTTTCCCTTGGTTGAGGAGATAACTTCAGAAGTACAAGATCAAAATTGAACTTAATCATATAGAATTTTCCTTGATAGACGATGAGGTCTCCATATACAATAGGTCCTGGTTCTCTAGGGTTGCATGTCAAGGGAGTCCATGCTCTATCTCCCGGTCTACAGAAGGCTAAAAGACGGCCCGAATAAATAGCTATGACCCAACAATCATCCCTTGCCAAAGAAGAAGGGTTTTCATCCAAACTGGAATCATTAGCAGCAGCAATAGAAGGAGACGACGACAACATAACTTTGGGAATATTATACGTTGGAAATAAAAGTAGATGAGGAATAGTAGATCCAGTTGGAAGTTCAATACGGATAAGAGTAAATGGATTCAGAAGGAACATCCTTCCGTATCCCCCATTACCCAACATTATCAACCAACCCCAGCTTGACCCACAACAGCGAGCATCACGGAATATTTCAGGCATCTTTAACCTAAAAACTTTGTCATGGAGGAGACTGAAAAACCCCCGATGAGGATAATCATGATAATCATGATGACACAGTGAACGATGATGATAAGGACAGTCTGACTCCATGTAGGAAAGCATGAGCCATGGTAATTGAGGTTTGAGGAGAAATTGATGATGCCGTCTTTTGTTGTTGTTGGCAGCAATGGTGATGGATTGCCATTCCCGGCACACAGAACCGAAACGATGGAAAGCCACCAAGTCTAATTTTTTTATTATCATAATCTGAATTTCATCTGGAAGTAGGGCAACAGTATTAGTAGGGATGATACCATTATTCTCAACACCAGAATGGCAGTTTAGGGTTGAAACCTTCAACCGCTTACTAGTATTATTTGAAGTGAAAGCCATGCATATAAGCTAAGTTACAAAGAAAGACTGTGAGAGAGAGAAAGAAAAAAAACTACTGAATTAATTAGAGTACCTGTACTCTGTATGGAGGGAAGTGGGATGTTGTTGAAGAAGAAGAAAGAAATCACCGGCTCCGCTCCCTGGGCTCTACCACCACCGTATTTTATACTTCTTGGTTCTAGGTTTAGACTCTCGCAACCCCTCCCCCTCCCCCTCCCTGTATATATATATTAAAATCTCTCCTTTCCTTTTTCGAGTAGGATTTAACTTCTTTAGTCTTTACCCATCTGGCTTTCCCACTTTTAATATGATTATGATTTTGTTGCAAGTTACACGTTTTAACAACACCTTTTTTTTTTAATACCGCCCATTCAGACGAAACTTTCTTATCCATTTAAGCAATTATTATTGATTTAAACTAGAATCAAAATCCAAACACCCTTAAGATATTTTTATTTTTATTTTTTTTGTCAAAAAAAATAACTCCTCTTTTTCTCAAATTTCTAATAATTTTTTTTCGTTATCTTTTCAAAATGGTCCCATCATGGAAGAGTCTTTTTATCTCCACTCTTCTTTGGGTTCCACACTTCCACTTGCAACCTTCTCTATTTAAGGATGTCAATTCGGTGCGGTACTAATAAGGTATCAATACCATACTGAATTTCAAAACCAAATATGAAAACTATACCATACCAAATTTATACGATACAGTATAAAAATTATATTTTGCAGAATCGTACTATAAGATTTCAATGCAAAAACGGTGCTTATAAACAATGTAAATATGGTATAATTTCGGTACGAAAGAAAACATTCTTCTCAATATAATTTTTTCCTTGCATATGTAAATATCTCAATAGCCAATTCAATTGAAGTTTAATGCATTTCCATCAGACTAATGTCACTAACCATGTCTACTAAATCAACATAACGTTAAAAATAAAAGCCGGTAAACTAAGATATGACCGTACACAAAATGTTTCAGTTTAGACTTAAAGACTAAAAGGCAAAGGCAAGGATAAATTAAACATATGCAGCCATTAATTAGTTGGTTAGATGGGTAGTGGCATACTAGAAATTGGATCATGACAGCAGTGGAGGATCAAGGAATTCCTAACATTAGGATGTGAAACATTCTCACAACTTCAAATATATTCGTTTGTCAAAAACACATTTAGCTTTATTCAATTTGAAATCAAGCAAGTACAAGGAGAACATGAAACAAATTAAAACAAGATTTTTCAGACTAGAAGTAGAAACTAGTAGGAGAGATGCCTGGGTGAATTAATCAATACTGAAAAGAAAAAGAAAAAGAAGGAACAATGGGAGGGGTTAGCCAAATAGGAGCAATGAGTCACCTTTCTGATAAGCATGCATTTATCATTATTTATTTGAATTAATTTTCCATATTTAGTTAATTAAAAGAGAGTTCATTGAGTATTTTGTGTCCTTTTCATGAATAATGTGATTTTGGTTATTACAGATAATGTGGAGCAAAGTTGGCAAATATATTAGATATTGGAGGATTTTAACTAAAATAAAATCATGGGATTCAATCTTGCTGCCCAAGAAATCATGAATGTTGAGATTCAACTTAATTGATGCAAGGAGAGCATGAATCTTAGCCAAATTGAAAATAGGTAGAGGTCCAAGGAACAAAATTGGTAATAAGATCTGAAAATCGTGTAAACCTTGAGTATTTTAGGCATATCTCTCTTTTATAAACTCGAATTGCAGTGATTTAAGATACTATAGAAAGATAACAAAAATATCTATAACTTTTTAGTTTTGAGTTTTTCTAGAATATGAACTAATAAAGGTCGAATTGAAGGCTAGAGATGACGAATTCATTGTGTGCGCGATATATAAAAAGGAGAAGCCAGCCACAGATGGAGAGAAGAAGACATTACCAAACCAAGTTGCCTTTGCAAAAGGACACTCTAAAGGACAATAGAAGAAGACACTACCAAACCAAGCTGCCTTTGCAAAAGGACACTCTAAAAGAACGTGATCGATAGACTCAACCAACTTCCCACATCTTTTGCAAGAGGGGTCGACTTTCAATTGTCTATCCCTCATTGCTTTGCTCGTACCTAGGCCTTGTGCACACGCCCTCCATAATAATGATTTCACCTTTAGCACGGTTTTGCAGTTTCAAATAAGTTTCCAAGCTATCGAAGTAACCAAATCCCATTTATGTTCCCTAGAAGATGAAGGAAGAAAGTTCATTCTTAATTTGGTCTCTACTATTACTTAGCAAATGATAAGTAGATGTAGATGAAAAAAACCCATTCTTTGATGCCCCAAACTAGTTAGTCCTCAGCTTGGAATTGACTAAGTTTATATTTCTAATCCTTCTCACATCCACTTCATAAAAAAGTCGGACATGCTGATCATCCAACTTTACAGTACCATTCAAGGTTGCCAAGTGGCGAAGTTTAGCTACTTCGGCAATTTAGCATGTCTTCATTCCCAAATAAATTAAGCTATTTATGGCGAGAATAAGGCTGCATCGTGTTGTGACCATGCCTAGATACTGCAGTTTTGGGAGCCTCGTTGACTGGGTAAGGCCCCTGATGTAACTGGTTCAAATTAAATTATCATTTTTGTTTTGCAGATAAATACAGCAGGTTGCCTTCATGCGTCATGCCTTCTGTGTAAGAAGCTAAGCGTCCAATTGAACCAATATTTGATGTGCACATTAGCCAAGTAAATGATCTCATGTTCAGTTTTGCAAATTTATGTTTATGGTCTCCAATAGCCCATTTTTCTTCCCACGCCAAATCACCTAAACACCCCCTCCCAAAAAAAAGAAAGAAGAAAAAATGACTCATTGAGTGTGCAAACATAATTTATCTATTTAGATTATTGGAATCGGACATCCAGTATTGATTTTGCAACCCAGGTGGAAAAAATGCAATATCTAATTCCTATTCCAAGACTAACCATGTTTATGACGATGAGACCAAGTTGAGATTTTTGTTCGATCACAAAAACACTCAATAACCAGTAGATCTTCAAAGAATTTCTATATACAGCAAAGATGATGCATATTGCTTTGTGGTATCCAGAGACTCACGAGTTTGCAAAAGAATAGGCCAAAGTGGAAACCTGAGGAGAGGCAAACGTAAACAATGCAGGAACAGAATGAGCAATATATCCAGCAATAGCGAAGAGAGACGCAGCTTTGTTCCAAGCATAAATTCCTCCAACATCACTGAAAGTGAAGTACCGGTACCGGTATTTGGTGCTAAGTATTGATGAAACCTAAATATAAATGTTATAGCAACTCAGTGGCGGAGCCACGTTGGGACCGGAGGGGGCCATGGCCCCCCCTGGATTTTTTGAAATTGTAAATATCGTTGTTTTTTTCCTTATTTTTCTATCTTTAATTGTGAAATACCACTATTTGGCCCCCTTCAAAAATTAAAAATATAAATTTAAGATAAAGATGATGGGTACAAATGTCATTCATAATCTTTATCTAATGGTTATCATTAAATCCCTAGTTTTAAGGAATAAAAGGTTAAATTCTAATTAAAAGCTAACTCATGATCCATGAATTTCTCCTTATATATTCTCTCCTATTTTCATTTCTATTTATTCTCTCATGAATCTCCTCTTTTATTTCTATTTTTTCTCACAAAATATTGAAGTAGTTAGCAAACTTTGGAATTTTCCTAAATCTTCTCCACATCAGGTATTCATTCTCATTCTCAAATTATTCCTTTCTCTCTCTCACAATCATGAATTTTCTATTAATTTACCTAATTTTTTATGTAGACTCCACATTAAAATATAATAATATATTATGAGATGGGACCTACAATGGGTCCCACATTGGCCCACCTACATTCGCCCCCCCCCCCCAAATGTTCAATCCTGGCTCCGCCCCTAAGCAACTACCACCAAAGATGCCTATCTTTCAAGTAAGACTACAAATGAAATCGATTTCTTCAAGGCTACACATGAGTGTTACACAACTCACTATCAATGCAAATGTTTACCAATGTTTACCAAAAAATAAAAATATCAATTATTTTTTAGACAGGGCAAAAAGGTGAAAAAAGGCTTCGCTGTCATGCACGCCTATATTCATCTCCGCAATCACCAATTACTTATAGAAGATTCTTTCCTTTCTTTGATACTTCTTGGATGCTATTTTCATCGGAATTAAATCCTCTGCGGCCTAACTTCCAGCGGCCATCTAGCGGCCCCGCTGGGTGGCCGCCACGTGTCAGCAGCTTAAATCTCAGCCGCTGACACTTAGTTGGTGGTTTAGGTCGGTTAAATGAGAAAACCATTATTGGACCGGTTTAGTTTGGTCCATTGTTTCTTTAATTTTTCAAAATAAAATAAAATATAAAACCTAAATCAACGTTTCTATTCATTCGACCAAACGGAAGTAAAAAACCGAACTTTCTCGTCTTCTCCGTTGAACAACTGAGACCAAGACCAAGACAGCACGAAGATACTTCTCTACATTGTCTCCGGCGAAGGATTGCGACCAAATCGATTTCTTCTCTACATCATCTTCCATCGAATGTAAATCGATTTCTTCTTCAATCTAACCTGAGATCTAAGTTCTCTGTGTCTTCTTCTATACTCCATTGTTCTATTTAAACCCACGGCTGTCGACAAAGACTCAGCGAAGGAGATTGCGACCAAGAACCAATTGAATTGTTTGCTCGAAGGTACTTCTCGATTGAATTTTTTCTTCGACCTTATTTTTGCTAAAGTTATTGAGTGGTAAAATTTCCCCATATGATTTCCTTTGATGCTCAACTGAATTTGGTGATTTTTCTTCTATCTTTAATATGGCGATTTTTCTTCTAGCTTGAGTATTTAAAATTTAAGATTCACCTTGTTAAATTATCATGTTCCATAGCCAATTGCATCCATAAACATACGGCCAATATGCAGTAAAACTGCCAAAAGAAAAAATTCTTGTAAAATGCATCTTGTTACAAAAACATATTCAGAACTAACCCATCCTCTACTTCCTCTAGCAGACCAATTGTTTTCTTTTTCAATTATGCCTTTGTTGTCACTGCAATTGAGTTGCACATGAATTTTACATCAACATGGTCCTTAGGCTTACCCCATGATTTCCAGCCATTAGGGGCTTCACATAGTAGTTTCTTTAGCAGTAGTAACTCTAAATGGATTTCAAATCTAACCATAAGGGTTTAGTTGTTATTTGATATAACTTCCTTTCTCTATTACCTGATCCTGGATAAACAACAAGAAGTTTCCTACTATAAAAAAAAGAGAGTTAAGTATTTGCGAGACAAGAACAAACACAAATTGAAGGAAAGTTAAGGGAGAGAAGAGTAAAGCCACCTTTAGAATCCAGATATAAAAGCACATATCCAGCTTGAAGCTAAAAAGAAAGTCATCAAAATCAATCAACCCAAATAAGCAAAAGAAGTGGGCAGTTCATACCCTATAATTTAATCAAGATGTAAGACCAACAATAACAAGGCAACCCCATCAACAACTATCCCATCTCTTCATCTCTTTTTTAACTTTGGGAGGGGGATGCCCATTCTTAAAGAAGCATTAAATCCACTGTCCTCCCCTAACAACCCCCCTCCTCTGAAGATAAGGTTCATATGATACAACCCTTGGATCAAGGTCAGCAAGAACCCAGGAAAGACCACTTCATTCTAGATCTTTTTCAGGAAGTCAAATAAATCCAAAATAATAGTGCCAAAACACTTCCCACCAATGACAAATCTAGACTAAAAAATGATCCATTAAAAAATCACCTTTATGAGACTAAACAGGTCTAGATATTATCATGGTAAATAGTGAGTGGTGACCATCATATACCCAGATGCAGACCACAGCAAAAATAAGACTTCAGTTACATTTTAGCATAACCTTTTTTTTTTTTTTTTTTGCCCAAACATTTTAGCATACCCTAAGGAAGTGTAAGATTAGGCTAGTAATAAAACCCCCAATTTAGACATGATAACCAAACCTTATCAAAATTTGTGATATCTTAAATCAGAGGACAAAATAGAAAGATTAGTTACATTCTTATATCGGATAACAAATCTCTCCAATTTGGCGAACAAATAAATAACAAGTGGGAACCGGAAGCAAGCTCATCGGTGGAACCAAGTGAGTTGCAAAACATATGAAATTAAGCTTGAATATATTATTTTCATCAACATCAATTACATTAAAGTTAATCCCATCCAAAAGAACCAGGTGTGTAAAATTCGCAACTCTCGGTGTTAGTTTCTGTTTCAAACAAACTTTAAATTGGGAAGAACAATCAAAAAACCGGGGATGATTAACTCGAGTCACTCCATGACTACTTTAGCCCCAAGAGCCTTCATCTTCTCAATAATATGCTCCCCTTCCTCCTTTGACACGCCTGTTTTGAACACTTTGGCGTCTTCTCAACCAAATCCTTTTCTTCCTTGAGATCCAAATCAGTAAAACAACAAATTTCCACCCTTAGACATGGAGAAGCAACAAATTTCCACCTTTTTTTTTTTGGGTAATAGGATGGAAATAAAATGGAGAAGTCTCATCAGCTTTGGTTTTTGCAATGGCGATGACAATGATTTCCTAGAGACTTTAGATGAATTGGTGTAAATGCCTGAGTTATAATTAGCTACTGGTTGAACTCCCAATCACCTACTAGTTAAGAAGTCAAGACATACGATTACAAGTATATGGTATGTCCCTCAGAGAACGAAACAATGAAGAATCAAAAGCCAAGTTAGGAAATAGATACATCTCATGTTATGATGTTATTTATCAATGTGTACATCATCTTAACATTTACAATAATATACTACCATGATTCGTTACAGACACCCAAGGATATGGTATCTCATGAGTGTCTCTGCTCTACCTTAAACCTTCCCAAATTAAGCAATTTTACAACTTTTAACTAGCCTACATTACAAAAATAAAAAATAAAAAAATTATTGCAACAAGACAATTTGGTCTTAATAAAATATTTTTATTTCTCATAATTTCATATTAGAAACCAGCTATTTAAGTGGCAGCAGTATAAGCTCTGTTAAAGGAATTTGCATTGTTGAATTAAGGATGAGCATATTGCTGGTTATTATATACAATCAAACTGCTACTCGATTACCAAAAAAAGAAAAAAGAAAAACTTTACTCGGAAAGAATGTAGCAAAAAGGTCTGAAAATCCTACTCCGCCCAACCGCTCCTTCATCTACCTAAACTCTAGAAGTCATATCTCCTCATCCCTCCACCAGAAGTCTTCCCCAGTTCTCATCAATCATCAC
This sequence comes from Hakea prostrata, assembly GCF_041222555.1. Lineage (NCBI taxonomy): Eukaryota > Viridiplantae > Streptophyta > Magnoliopsida > Proteales > Proteaceae > Hakea > Hakea prostrata. Next base: position 11,600,782 of record NC_142600.1, on the reverse strand, counting down.
CATCCACCGGGGTTAGTGCCATGCAAGATTGTTAATGCTGATTATATAGTTCATGGATCAACCCATCTGCCTTTTAGATGCTAAAGATACGGATTTAGGGCTTGGAATTCATCATTCACTTGAGAAGATACAACTCAATTACCACTCATTCTCTCTATCTAGTCGTGCTTATTTGTTATACATCAATATACTATTTTTATCTTTTGATCTTATTATCCAAACGGAATGGCCTTTGATGATCTTGGAATTAGAAAGGGACGCAACAAGAAAAATAGCAATTTGAGTTTTGTTGAATTTTTTAGGATTTGGTCTTTCTAACTGAGTCTTGTATGGTTCCTTTTATGGTGTAATCTCTTTCTTCTTTTTTCCATTTAAATTTAATACAATCGATCTTTATTTAAAAAAAAGAAAAAAAAAAGAAAAGAAGAGAGAGATTATTGATTGTATAAAAGGTTGACAACCTAATTGGTGCATTGTAATATATTCGGGGAATTGTTAAGATAGAGAAGTTAGTGGCTAGTTGTTGATATATTCATGAATGTGATCAAATTAATTACACTTGGTTAAGAGGAGAGTTAGGTAGAGGGAATTTTCATTATTCATGAGTTTGATTATGTTTGTCCAAATAAAACAATTTGATGAAATAAATGAACATTGTAAAAGTCTGGAAGCCAATCAAGGAAAAAATAAAAGGGAACCAGTTCAATTGATAAAAACATAAAATTACAAAAAAGAAAATAAAAAGAAGAAGAAAAAAAATGCCCCACCTCAAAAGCTCTCTAAAACCCCTTCTTTCTACTAAAAAACCGGTGTGAACCATGAAGGTGCAGACAAATATGAATTTGAAGCATTTAAGAAAATAGCCCCAATGCTATTATCTTTTAAGTGAAACACACCCAAATCATAACAAGCATCTCTCTCACTCTCAGATCTAGGTAGAAGATGTTCAAATTGGGAGGAATATGGAGGTTTATGTTGAAAGTGACCTGTAAAATATATAGAGTTTCCTTCAAATCCAGGATAGTCGAATGCCGATACAGAAACGCTAGTACTTGTGTCAATAAATAACATTTGATCGCCCAAGTCTTCAACCTTAATCCAGCACTGGTGTGGTAGATCTAACTTATATACCTTGAACATAACAGTTGTTGGACAATAAACACGCATGACTTTGATCCATCTTGCAACCACTAGCAACTCTCCGCAACATTCCACCAAATAAAGTGAACTATATCGACATTGATCCAATTGTTCCATCAGTGGAGGGGCAATGTTACAACTTGTTACCCTTGGTTGAGGAAATAACTCCAGAAGTACAAGATCAAAATTGAACTTAATCATATAGAATTTTCCTTGATAGACGATGAGGTCTTCATATCCAATAGGTTCTATAAAGTTGTTTGTCAAGGGGGTCCATGCTCTATCTCCCGGTCTACGAAGGCTAAGCAGTTGCTCATATAAATAGCTATGACCCAACAATCATCCCTTGCCCACGAAGAAAGGGTTTTCATCCAAACTGGAATCGTTAGCGGCAGCAGCAGTAGAAGGAGACGACGACAACATAACTTTGTGAATAAAATTCGGGCCGGGTGGTTTATTTGTTGAATATAAAGTTAGACGAGGAATAGTAGATCCGGTGGAAGTTTAATACGGATAAGAGTAAATGGATCCGGAAGGAACATACTTCCGTATGCCCCGTTAACCAACAGTATCATCCAACCCCAGCTTGACCCACAACAGCGAGCATCACGAAATATTTCAGGCATCTTAAACCTAAAAACTTTGTGATGGAGGAGACCGAAAAACCCCCGATGATGATGATCATAATAATCATGACGACACGGTGAATGATTATAATACGGACAGTCTGACTCCATGTAGGAAAGCATGAGCCATGGGAATTGAGGTTTGAGGAGAAATTGATGATGCCGTATTCTGTTGGCAGCAATGGCGATGGATTGCCATGGCCGGCACACAGAACCGAAACGATGGAAGCCCACCAAGTCTAATTTGCTTATTATCAGAATTTGAATATCATCTGGAAGTAGGGCAATAGGATTAGTAGGGATGATACCATTATTCTTAACACCAGAATGGCAGTTTAGGGTTGAAACCTTCAACCGCTTACTAGTATTATTTGAAGTGGAAGCCATGCATATAAGCTAAGTTACAAAGAAAGACTCAAAGAGAGAAAGAAAAAAAACTAATTAATTAATTAGAGTACTGTACTCTGTAGGGGATCGATCGTCTGTGGGATGTTGTTGAAGAAGAAGAAGAAAGAAAAAGAATCACCGGCTCTGCTCCCTTGGGCTCTACCACCGTCTTTTATACTTCTTGGTTCTAGGTTTAGACTCCCGCAACCCCTCTCCTCACTCGATAAATATATATTAAAATCTCTCCTTTCCTTTTTCGAGTAGAATTTAACTTCCCTAGTCTTTACCCATCTGGCTTTCCCACTTCTAACATGATTATGATTTTGTTGCAAGCTACATGTTTTAACAACACTTTTTTTTCTAATACCGCCATTAAGTAATTATTATTAATTTAAACTAGAATCAAAATCCAAACACCCTTAAGATATTTTTATTTTTATTCTTTTTGTCAAAAAAAGTAATTCCTCTTTTTCTCAAAATTCTAATAATTTTTCCTCCTTATCTTTTCAAAATGGTCCCATCACGGAAGAGTCTTTTTATCTCCACTCTTCTTTGGGTTCCACACTTCCACTTGCAATCTTCTCTATTTAAGGATGTCAATTCGGTGCGGTACTAATAAAGTATCAATACCATACCGAATTTCAAAACCAGATATGGAAACTATACCATACCAAATTTATACGATACAGTATAAAAATTGTATTTCGCGGAATCGTATTATACGATTTCAATGCAAAAACGATGCTTAGAAACAATGTAAATATGGTATAATTTCTGTACGAAATAAAACATTCTTCTCGATATAATTTTTTCCTTGCATATATGTAAATATCTCAATAGCCAATTCAATTGAAGTTTAATGCATTTCCATCACACTAATGTCACTAACCATGTCTACTAAATCAACATAAGGTTACAAAAAGCCGGTAAACTAAGATATGACCATACACAAAGTGTGTCAGTTTAGACTTAAAGACTAAAAGGCAAAGGCAAGGATGAATTAAACATATGCAGCCATTAATTAGCTGGTTAGATGGGTAGTGGCATACTAGAAATTGGATCATGACAGCAATGGAGGATTAAGGAATTCCTAACATTAGGATGTGAAACAATCTCACAACTTTAAATATATTCGTTTGTCAAAAACACATTTAGCTTTACTCAATTTGAAATCAAGCAAGTACAAGGAGAACATGAAACAAATTAAAACAAGATTTTCAGACTAGAAGTAGAAATTAGTAGGAGAGAAGCCTGGGTGAATTAATCGATACTGAAAAGAAAAAGAAAAAGAAGGAACAATGGGAGGGGTTGGCCGAACAGGAGCAATGAGTCACCTTTCTGATAAGCATGCATTTATCATTATTTATTTGAATTAATTTTCCATATTTATTTAATAAAAAGAGAGTTCATTAAGTATTTTGTGTCTTTTTCATGAATAATGTGATTTAGGTTATTACAAATAATGTGGAGCAAAGTTGGCAAATATATTAGATATTGGAGGATTTTAACTAAAATAAAATTAGGGGATTCAATCTTGATCTCGCTAGTAGGTGTCCCATGTGTCTTTGTAGTAGTATCTGCTGCACTCTGCCCTTCAGTAGCCTCAGATGCCTTCACAGTACCACTACCAGAGTTGTTGGTAACGTGGATAGCTTGAATATGAAAAATTTGTGAAACCGGTCCAGACTTAGGTCCGTCTCCTCCATTTAGTTTCAGAAAATCAAGAAGCCTCTTGACAGCAGGGTCTTCCATGATGTCAACAGGGAGGAGTTTAGAGAGTTCAGTTGTCGGCAAGGGTAAATCATCAACGATATTCTTGTGCACAGCCTGTGGGTCACTATGACCGCCATCAGCTTGAATATCAGCCTGCTTGTTTTGATCCACAGCAGTAGGGAATACATTTTCTTTTGCCACAACATCCACTGGTTAGACCTCTGATGTCATCCTAGGATCTCCACCGTGAGAGCAGCCAGCATCTCCACCTTTTTTTGTTTTCTTTTGTATCTCAGCTTCGAAATCCTCAGCTTCAATAATATTTTTTCCTTTTTCCAACCAAGAACAATTTGGTTGGGGCATATACCTTTTGCATTTTTTCCAATAGTCGGCGTGTTCAGCAACAATTTCATTAGAACGGAATTCTCTCAGACACACCTCCTGAATCTTATTACCCAAGTCTGTCGAAAAGGAGTTTCCGCTATGAGAAGAGTTATCCAGAAATGCATCCACAAACTCAGCATCATAGATTCTTATAGGGGTAATTTTAACCTGAGTTACCCCACCTCTACCGCCAGCAACTTGGATCCCTGGGAAGCTTTGAACGTTGCTACCACAGAGCACTACACCCTACGGATGGGATCAGTAGTGATATTGTTAAAGGACCCAGGTGCTGCCAGCCCAACTATACTGTTGCTTACTCCTTCATGTAACGAACAGAAGTTAGTTTCGTGTGTAATCTTACCACAGTTAGCACATACCATCAGGAGTTCATACAAAATACATACTTCAAACCAGTCTCCCTTCACATTTTGGATAGTAGCAGAAGGTTTGATGGGCAGATTAATGTCCAGAAGCACCTTTACTCTAGCACTGTTCAAAGGTAGGCCTAGATCCACATAGTTAAGTTGAACGTCAAGAACACTCCCAACGTCAGATACAACATTAAAAATTTGTTCAAACCCAAAGCATTCAGACTGCACTCCACGTAGTTGCACCCAAACAGCAATGGGGGGCAGCAACGATCTCTTTCGGTTCTTAGGGAAAGGATTAACCGACAGGTGAGCCATGTGGTTTCCAACCCACCATGGCGAAAGTGACAGAACTTTACCTCTCTGTTCTGATGAAGCAAAGGTAGCACGAAACAAATCCCTTCCGCAGCAAGCAACAAGAGGACCCCAGGTCCTTCCAAAAAGTAGCCAAACTCCCACACAAGAGCTCCATTGATAGTGAGGGATATCCTAAGGCATATCCAAAAAGGGCTCTGTCAGGCTGGCAGTCCCCAAACGGGTCAGCTTTCTTTTTTCCAGATGAGCCACGAGAGAGCTGCCCAGATGGTGCCAGTCCGCGATCAGCTGCAAAGGATGACAACCCAAGTC
>NC_142600.1:11532068-11595437 GCF_041222555.1 Hakea prostrata | reverse complement strand
ATTGTGAGATAATATTGAAATTGAGTAAACCAAAACTAACAAAAGACTACCGGTGTTAATCATAAGGAGTTGAATATATGATAAGGAGGCTGTATCATCTGGGACTGGCATGGAAATTTCCTTGCAGCAAGGGCACATTTTGGTCTTAGCATGTCGGTAACTGCTGTGGAATTAGAGGCGATAAGGGATGGGATTTTGTTGGCGCAATCACTTCAAATTACCAAGCTGGTTATCTTCTCAGACTGCAAAGGTGCAATTGAAGCCCTAAATGGTGGGAGTCATTCATTAGACTGGACATGTTGTTGTCTTGTTGAGGAGATTTTGAAGCTTAGGATGTCTTTTGAGTCTGTGTTTTTTACTTTTATTAGTACGTCCAACAACACTTATGCAGATTTCATTGCTCGTGGGGCTAGACATTTTAATATCTCTAGAATTTGGTGGAATTGCCCCCCGTATTTCATGTTAAAAAACTCTTTTTTTGCCTCCAGGGATTTTCAGCTGGAGAGCTTTATATAAACTTACTTTTGGACGAAAAAAAAAAAAAAAAAAAAAAAAAAGAAGAAGAAGAATATATGATAACCTGGGGAGATGTGGCGTTGAAGCATGAAGATTCCCCCTTGAACAGGGCCACAGGGGTCGATAAGTCATTAAGACATCTTTGCCTCTCTCTCTCTCTCTCTCTGTCTCTTCCCCTGTTTCTCTCTGAAAGGCTAAAAACAGTGCTACTGAGGTTGGTGTCAATTAGGAGAGATTTAAATAAATTTTAATCGTAGTGGAGAACGCACCCGCCTGTGAATCAACTTTTTAGTAAAGCTTCCTTTCTCCCTATGTATCTGTCTCTTACTCTATTGTAAGATAATCTGTGTTTTCCTCTTCTTTTCCCCCTCTTTTGTCTTTTGGACTTTCCTTTCGGATCCTATGTATTGCAGATATTCTCATTTGCATCGTTTCTTATAGTCTCTGTTTTTCACTCGTCTTTAGTAGTAGAAATTAAGTCATCGTCTTTGTGATCTTTTGATTCATTTCTCCATGGCCGCCAACATGACCTGCGGAGCCTCGTCTTCCTCCGGCCAGTGGAAATATGACTTATTCTTGAGTTTTTCTGGGGAGGACACTCGTAAAAACTTCACCGATCACCTCTTTAATGCACTGATCGAAGCAGGTATTCACACTTTCAGAGACGAAGAAGAGCTGAACAGAGGAGAGGACATTTCTTCAGAACTGATGGCAGCCATCCAAGATTCTAGGGTTGCCATTATCGTCTTCTCTCAGAATTATGCTTCTTCCACCTGGTGCCTTGGTGAGTTGCTGAAGATCCTCGATTGCAAAAGAGACGGCCAAATAGAAAAGGTTCTCCCTGTTTTCTACAAGATCGATCCTTTGGATGTCAGGAAACAGAGCAACACTTATTCTCAGGCGTTTATGAGACACGAAGAGCGTTTTCAGAATGAAATCGAGAAGGTGAAAAGGTGGAGGGCTGCTCTCACAGAAGCTGCGAATTTGTCCGGGTGGGATATTGCAGATGGGTAAGTCTTACTAATCAAATCCTTTTGGTTCATTGAGCACGTACTTTTCTTGTTGTTTCTTACATTCTTTTGTTCTTTGTGTTTTTATATATATGGTTTTTTCATCAACATGCCTGATCAGGCATGAAGCGGAACTTATAAAGGACATTGTCAAAGCAGTGTTGGCAATAACAAACCCTACTGGAGGATGTTTGCATGTTGCAAAATTTCCAACTGGACTTGACTCCCACGTAAAGGCCATATGCGGTTTGCTGAATGAAGGCAGATCAGGCGCCATATGTGGATCAGATGATGTTCGCGTCATAGGAATATATGGCCCTGGTGGAATTGGGAAGACAACCATAGCAAAGGCCGTTTTTAACATTATGTCTCGGAACTTTGATGGCAGTTGCTTTCTTGCTGATGTTAGAGAGGTTTCTAGTCAGCGACAGGGTTCATTGCATCTGCAAAAACAGCTTCTCTCTGACGTCTTGAAACGTGAAGGCATAGAGATTCACAATGAACACAGTGGAATCGCTATGATCAATAATTGTATAGGCAGTAAAAGAGTTCTTATTGTTTTTGATGATGTGGTGAAGATGATGCATTTGGATAAATTGGCTGGTTGGTTTTTTCCAGGAAGTCGAATCATCTTGACCACTCGAGATGAACATTTGCTGACTGAATTGGGTATGGGTGAAAAATATAAATATAGAGTTGAGACAATGGATGAGAATGAATCTCTTCAACTTTTCTGTCGTCATGCCTTTAGACAAGGTGATCCCTTAGAAGGCTATAAGGAGCTCTCAGAGGAAGTGGTACGTTATGCAGCAGGTCTCCCATCAGCTCTCGTGACTTTGGGTTCTCTTCTGTACAAAAGAAGTCTAGTTAAGTGGAAGTGTCTATTGGGGACACTAGAAGAGACAAGCCTTGAGGCTGCCTCAAGAAATATTAAAATGGGTTATGATGCATTAAATGAATTTGATCAGAGCATACTCCTTGATATCTCATATTTTTTCAGTGGATGGGACGAATAATATGCGAGTATATTTGGAGATGCAATCAAAAAAATCAAAGAGGGGTCTTCGGTAACAATTGGTGAAGATAACAAACCACATAAGCATGGTCTAACGCCACACATGCGTAAGGAAATGCTACACTTATTTACCAAAAAAACAAAGGGAATGGCTCGCATGACCTGCGGAGCCTCGTCCAGAGGAGCCTCGTCTTCCTTGGGTCAATGGAAGTATGATGTGTTCTTGAGTTTCTCTGGGGAAGACACTCGTAAAAACTTCACCGATCACCTCTTCCACGCACTAGTCCAAGAAGATATTCTGACTTTCAGAGACAACGAAGAGATAAACAGAGGAGAGGATATCTCTTCAGAACTGACAGCAGCCATCAAAGATTCCAGGATTGCCATTATCATCTTCTCAGAAAAGTATGCTTCTTCCACCTGGTGCCTTGATGAGTTGGTTAAGATACTCGATTGCAAAAATGGTGGCCGAATGGAAAAGGTTCTCCCTGTTTTTTACAAGATCGATCCATCGGATGTGAGGAAACAGAGTAACACTTATTGTCAGGCATTTATGAGACACGAAGAGCGTTTTCAGAATGAGAAGGAGAGGGTGAAGAGGTGGAGGGCTGCTCTCACTGAAGTTGCGAATTTGTCAGGGTGGGATCAACGGGAGATTGCAAATGGGTAAGTCTTATTAATCAAATCCTTTCGTTCCAATTAATCTTGTTCTTTCTCTATTTCTTTTTGTTCCTTTTTGAATTTATATACATGTATCAACATATGAAAATGTTCGTATGAAAATACAATGTATGGAAAGGTTTCAATAGAGAAATCAATCAAGCCAAATTAGGATACTGATGAAATGGAAGGATGAGATGGTATGGAAAGAATTCGAATGGGATGAATGTAAAAAATTCAAATGAGAGGAGAAAATAATTTAAATTAGAGACAACTAGGGAAATGATGAAAAAGCATTTTTATCACGCCTAATATCATTAGCTATTCGAATTAGAGACAACTAGGGAAAGGATGAAAAAGCATCCTTATAACGCCTAATATCATTCACTGAAATTTAAAACAAAGGTCCGTACAAAAATCCAAAATGGAGTTAGCAGAAAGGAAGCCAGATCCCACTCCCAAAAGGTCCAGCTGCCAAAATATGTTTAGAATGAACAAAGCTCTAAAATTATGCCACTCCCGAGGAAACAATTTATAACGAGTATCCAATGAAAATTTTTCGGAAAGCTTCCACCATTTCAAGTATTTACATGATGTGTCATAGGCTCATAGCTGCTGCCTTCCGATTTAGTTACGTTGTACGCCTTTCTGTCTTTCTTTTTTTCTTCTTTGTTATTTTGTCTTTATACATATGTGTATGTTTTTTTCATTAACATGATCAGGCATGAAGCAGAACTTATAGAGAAACTTGTTGAAGAAGTGTCGAAAATAACAAATTCGGATTATTTGGATGATGCAAAATATCCAATTGGGCTAGAATTCCACAAAGATAGCATACGCCGTTTGCTCAATGAAGGCAGATCAGATGTTGTTCACACCATGGGAATATATGGCCCCGGTGGAATAGGCAAGTCAACCATAGCTAAGGCTGTCTTTAACATGATGACTAGGAACTTTGATGGTAGCTGCTTTCTTGCTGATGTTGGAAAGAAGTCTAGTCAACAACCGGGTTCTGTGCATCTACAAAAACAGCTTCTCTCTGCTATCTTAAAACGCGAATGCGTAGATATACACAATGAAGACCAAGGAATCAGTATAATAAAAAAACGTCTATGCAATAAAAAAGTTCTTATTATTTTTGATGATGTGACGGAGATGAAGCAATTGGATAAGTTGGTTGGTGGGGTTGATTGGTTTTGTCCAGGAAGTCTAATCATCTTGACAACTCGAGATGAACATTTGTTAACTAAGTTAGACATGGATGAAAAATATAAGTATAAAGTTGAGATAATGGATGAAAATGAATCTCTTCAACTTTTGTGTTGGCATGCCTTTAAACAAGATCATCCCTTAGAAAGCTATGAGCAGCTCTCAAAAGAAGTGGTACGTTATGCAGGAGGCCTCCCATTAGCTCTTGTGACTTTGGGTTCATCTCTATGCAACAGAAATCTAGATGAATGGGAATGGGAATTGAAGAAACTAGAAGAGATACCCAATCGTGAGGTCTCGGAAATACTTAAAATAAGTTATGATGTACTAGATGAGTTTGAACAGAGGATATTCCTTGATATCTCATGTTTTTTCATTGGACTAGGCAAAGACTATGTAAGCATAATTCTAGATGCTTGCTATCCAAGCGGAAAAGCTGCAATTAAAAAGCTCAAAGAGAGGTCTTTGGTGACCATTGATGAAGATAACAATCTATGCATGCATGACTTAATTCGAGACATGGGTAAGGAAATTGTTCGCAAGGAGTCTCGCGAGAATCCTGGAGAACGTAGTAGAGTGTGGAACACTGGTGACACTGATGACATTGTTGATATATTGAGAGACCTCAAAGTAAGTGCTAATAACACAGTACAACTGCATCTCTTATCATAATACATGATGATTATTCACAAATAGATATGAGAATTATGATCAATTATCCCTTTCCTCTTCCTTTTTCTTATTAATTTCCCTCTTTTGTCAGGGAACAGATGCAGTTAAAGGCTTTCAATTGACCCTTTCTGGCAATGAAAAGGAAGAGCATATGACTACTACTGGTTTTTCTAGAATGCCAAATCTAAGGTTACTTAGAGTTTCTCATCGAATTAGGTGGGTGGATTGTCCAAGATCTGAAGGCATTATCGATTGGGAACATCCCATTCAAGAAGGAGTTATTTTATTCAAAAAGTTAGTTTGGGTTAGTTGGACAGGATTCCCCTTTAAATACATACCAGAGAATTTTCATCTGGGAAACCTTGTAATTCTTGAGATGCGGATGAGCAAGCTTGAAGAAATTTGGAAGGGAACCAAGGTATGCCAAATTAATTTTTCCAAATTTTCTTTTATTTATTCGAGTGAGTGTTAAGACATGCAGCTTTTAACCAGAAAAAAATAATAAATTATGATATGCAATTTGTGAAAACTATTATTTTTTTTTTGTTTTCTTGTAGAATCTCCAAAAGCTGAAGGTCCTCAATCTTAGCTGGTCTCCTTACTTGGAGATTACACCGGATTTCTCTGGACTCCAGAATCTTGAGAGATTGAATCTAAGTCATTGTCAAAGATTGGTCAGAGTCCATGAAACTATTCACTGTCTAAAGAAACTTGTCAAACTGGAACTAAGCTTTTGCCAGAGACTTGGATATCTTCCAAGCGGTATCAAAGAATTGAAATCACTTGAAATACTTGATTTTTCTTATTCCTCAAGTGGTATGAGATTTGGGTTTGGAATTGTTGGAGGAGCACCTTCTTTTAAGGGTTTGAGCTCCTTGAAAGACTTAAATCTGGCAGGCTGCGGTTTGACAGATGATGATATAGCTTCTGTTCTTCGGAAGGTTTACTCGTTGGAGTCATTAGATCTATCCAGGAACAGAATTGAGAGCCTCCCAATGCTGCCATCAAGTTTGCGTTCTCTTGTGATAGGCTATTGCCACAAGTTGAAAAGATTACCACATCTGTCAAACTTGAAACAAATAGGGGGGCTAGACCTCACAAGATGTGAAGCAGTGACTGAAATTGATGGCTTAGAGGGTTTGAAGTCTGCAACAATTATAAACCTATGTGCTTGTTTCAAATTGGAAACTTCTATGAAGAAGAGAATTTTTCAGGTATGTTCGTTTACTCACTGTAGCTTTCTGTCATTTGAAAGAAAAATAATATGGGAAAACCACTTTCTAAGTTCCATATATAAAGAACATGGACTGATTTGGTTGCATGGACAGGACATATCTAAAGAATTTGGAGATTGTAAGATCTGTGACATTTTTCTCCCTGGGAATGAGGTTCCTAATTGGTTTGGCTTCAAAAATGATGGTTGCCGAGTTATTTCTGAACTTTATAACATGGAGATGCGGCTAAAACAACAAGGGTTGATTATATATAGTACTTTTCCGTCATCCAGATTCCACGACTTTCGTGTATCTTTCCATGTTGAAGTTTTTAATAACTCAAGGAATTCTACATGGAAACACGACAAAGAAATGTTTGATATCTGTGAGGAAGTGTTTACTTGGGTGATCAAGATACCTAACAGTGTTTGGAAATCAATCGCTGCTCAATATGAAAACGGGGATACGGTAACTGTTTCAGCCTACTGTGCTCATGGAGATCTAGGACGTCCGTCTGAAATCCCTGCGGAGAAAATTGGGTTCCACCTTTGATGGTTGATTGAAGGAGAAAAATTCAGAAGCATCACTAGTAAGCATTTAATATTTTGGATACTGTCTTGGATCATTTGGGTGCATTTCTTTTCTAGTTTTGAGATATAAACTTTAAAAATGATATTTTCCCTTTAGATATGCAGTTATATATTTTGAATAACACATAGGTCTGAAGATGTTCAAAGGCTTTTCTATATGGGCAAAGAACTATTTCTCCCAAGAGTCCCTTGTTCCATAAGCTTTCATCACCCAAATCTCAACAGATCCATCAGAGACAGGACTGAGCAAACAGAGTTGCTCTTCAAAAACACCAATGATAAATGTCGTCAAGGCCTTGAAGTGATCATATAGAGTATGCTCTCTTATTTCCTTATTTTCAAGTATACTCTCCATTCTTTGAATAAGGCATAGGTTTCAAGTAGTAAAAATACTCAATTTTACAGAAGCAAAAGTATTTCTCCCATGAGTCCTTCACACCAATAACCCTTCATCACCCACGGACCAGGTAGAGTTGTTCTACAACAGGACAGATAACTGGAGCCTTATCAATGGCTGCAATCTGAGGTAGTGACAGCTCTCCATACTGGTCAACTACAATGTTAAGATTAAAAGAACCCAGGATAGTAGTTAAACTTACCTTAGGGTTCCTACCAAGATAAGCAAGTCAAATGAAGAGCAGAATTGTCTAGAACTCCACATTCTTCATAGTTGAAGTGGTAGAAGGGTAGAGCTTTTGTCCTTCTCCACTTTTGTTCCTGTGACCTTTTTCTTCCCCCCCATGGAATGACAGATTTTATTACCTTGACTGTAAATTATCCTCAAGGTGGATTCAAATACAATGGTTGTGAGCTATTATGTAATAACTCGTGTGGAAAACTGTGGTTTATTTGGCTTGACATTCTTAAATGTGTATAGTGCAGTTTGGGAGTAAGGATCATGGAGAAGGGCTGGTTGTGTTCCATGACCATGAAACAGCTAACGTTCATGGTTAGGAGTTTGCAAAGTAGGTTATGAAGGAAATAGGTGGACTGATATTCTCAATGATGATGATGACAGTAAAATAATCTAGAGAAAGGCCATTAAGGGTGGATGCAACAAGATTTGAATTTTTGGACTTGACCGATGCCAAGGAATCAACAATAGTTTTGATGTACTGCAGGTATTCAATGATGGGCGAATTCCCTTTATTTATTGTTTGAAGCACACTATGAATATAGGTTCTTTATTTATTCGTGAGGGGAATTTATACTGGGAATTAACTCTATAGTTGTCGAAATGTATCTTGTAGAATGGTTACTAATGTTTGTGGCATTTTCTTTTGGCATTGTTAAACAACGAAATTGTTGAGGATTCATTTTGATGGTTTTCTTCTAGTGATATGATGTTTACTTAGTGGTTGAGCTTAAGCCTTGGTCCAGATCTAGATGATCTACATAGAAGACTAAATGAGGGTTTCAGGATATTGATGAGTTTTACCATGTATATAGGTTATCCAAATTGAAAATTGGTTTCGAAACTTTCTCATTAAAAATTGTCATTCTTCAGTGTCGCTTTTTTAAAATTTGCAAATATGAAACTGGTGTTCTCTGTGCCAATTGCTGATCTCCACAAGACAGTAGGGATGGTATGGATTACAAAAATAAAATAATTAACTACTCGACACAGGAATTACGCTAACAGCACTTTAAGAATAAGATATTTAATTACACCAATGATAATAATGGACTTAGCTTAGACAGAGAAACTGGTAAAAATAAATCACCTGATGGCTTCTGAGTTGCTTGTGAATCTCAAAACCTTTCTTGTGGGGGTCATGCTCTACATCATCCAAGGGATCACTAATAACATCAACCGGACGCCAACAGGTAAATTTTTGCGCAGGGATGCTGTCTGAAATGATGGTGGAGATCCTTTCCACCTAACTTGCCGTGCTTCCATTCTTCCCCTCTCACATAAGGCCTGACATAGGACCTGCCTATGTCATAACATGAATGGTCGATGTCTCTGCAATGGACTTTCAATTTCCTCAAATTTATTGTGCTAGAAAGAAAAATTATTTAGTATTCTGCAGCTCCACAATGAGCAGGAAATCAACTAAAAAACAATGACAATACAAACGATAAACTAAATTTAAATAGGAGGCCTGCAAACAATATAGTTTCAATCCAAACCCAAACTGTTAGCCCAAATTGTACCAACCCAGATGGAAATTTTGCTGATGTCCATATCTGGATTAGGTGCTTTCAAGCCGAAACTGAAGAAGCTCATGCCAAAATTGACTACAATAACTGCTTCAGCCTACTGTGCCCTGAAAATACCAAGTTATATAATAACCTCACTTGTATGAATACATCATACTACATACAGGACATGCTATCTTATTTCTTTATTTTCAACCGTAACATCCCTATTCTTTGAAACAATATACGAGTTATAAGTAGCCAAATTACCCATTTCTACAGAAGCAAGCGTTTCTCCCAAGAATCCTTCATCACCTAAATCTCATCGTGGACATCTTTGAAGGAACAGAGCAGATAGAGTTGTTCTCCAAGAGCACTGATAACCCGAGCCTTATCAACATCAGTAATCTCAGGTAGTAACAACTCTCCATACTCTTCTTGGTAGTAGTGGGGCATACATTTGGGTCCCTACTAGGATAAGCAAGCCACTGAAGAGCAGAATTTACAAGAGCCACACATTTTTCATAGTTGAAGAGGTAGAAGGGAGAGCCTTGATCCTTTTCCATGAATTTGTTCCTGTGGTTTTTCCCCATTTCTAGAGTAGAATGGGATTCCCAACGTAGATATGTGCTACAATCCTACGTATATGCACCTGTGACATCATAATTATCAAGAATTAACAGCACCTTGAGACTTTGTTGGTGTCATCTGGTTTTTGGATCTTCATCAAGGTCCGCTTGTAGAAGCTCAAATCCATGAGTGTTGTTGAGATACATGGATTGCTGATAAGTGAGAAAACCACCACCTCTGAATCGTCAAAAAGTGGCAGCCTTACCGTGAAAGACATTAGAGGTGAAGGTCCACTCACTTAAGCACCAATTCATGATCAATTTCTACTGCTGCTCTTGTTCCCAAACATCTACGTTTGCCGGAGTACATACTGAAAATGAGGTTGAGCTATTGGCTGAAGTGAATTTTAAGAAGGAAGGAGGATTGCTTTAGGATTAAAAGACAATGGGAAAGCCCAATTCAAAAGACTCTCCTAGAGGAAACTAAAAATTGCAGAATGTGGAAGGCTTTGGCACGATGTGCGCCCTTTTTCAGATGCGCTTTTCGACAATTGCTCATGTCATATTTTGTTTCCTATCAAAACCAATATCTGTGACACTCTATCTAACCCACAAGTGAAGTTCTCATTCTGCCCATTTTGGGTGTTAATTATATTTTTGTTTACTCTTATAACGCTGGAACTTTGTGGTATCCAAGTTTCCATGGTCTGAAGCGCTTTGGCATGACGGTCAGAACTTTCAGTGTCATGTTTTAGCGAATTACATACTTCTTATGAACATAATTAGCACTTGAAATTTGTAGATTTATGAAGATAGACGAAGCTTAAATTTCCAAGAGCTGACATCTGAAAATATTAAATTGGTTAACTCGACCCAGAATCCTACTCATTACGCTTTCAGATGTATATTTCATTGCCATCAAGCAAAATTTATTGATTGTTTAGTTTTCTTGATATGTCTCTGAGAATTATGACTTTATTAAGAACTGTTTTTGTGATGAAGCTGTCAAAGCTGTCTAAAAGTAAGTGCTGGTCCATTGGGCTTTCATATAGGGATAGTATACAGAAGGCTAACAAATTCAATGAAAGCTAGCAACCTGAGCTGAGAATTGGTCAACATGATTGTCCTGATTACACCAATGGTAGCGCTATAAAATTCGGGTTCACATCCTTTATAATTCACTTCAAATTCCTACATTGCAAAATTAGCTCTTTTACTGAGAATGTTCAATAAATTTGTTTGCTATGTTGCTGATGGTATCTGTCATATGAGGTTCTTTTTCTGTTGGTGGTAGTTTTTTTTTTTTTTTTTTTGGGGGGGGGGGGGGGGGGGGGTTTGGTTGGTTGGCTGGGTCAGTTCTTCAATTTAATCCCCTCTGTTTTTGAAGGTTTGGTTGAATGCCTTACTGGTGAGGCGCATAAGTTGAAGCATAATATACACAAAAGTTCTCAATTATGGAAAACTTTGTTCTTTATCAGATGATATTGTTTCATAAAGATAAGTGGTTCTGATCATTATATAATTGGTAATAACTGATATCACTGACTGTTAGTATTTAGTTGAAGTGCTGGTTTTATAATGACATTGGATTTTGATTAGATACAAGGCTTGCCTTCCAACATTCATTTCCTTCCTCTTTTATCTTGTCATGTTAGCCATTTGTGGGATTATAAATTTGAAATGTGGTTTGCTTCTTTATTTTGGTTTCTTGCACACTAATCCATGGCCGTATGATAATAAATTTCTCAGTATTATTATCAAACAACTGATATCACAAGAACATGGGTACCAATCTTAAATATAATCAGGTTACAGAAAATAAGGAAAAGAACCAAGAATTGTAACAGAGAAAGCTACAACTGTCTGACAATGTCCAACAGAAGCTACAGTTGGGTAACAAAAGTAACAAACTGAGTCTAAAAGTGGTCTACATACTCCCATTGTATGTGAACCATCTCATAATGGAGGAAGAACATGATGTGTTTCATCAGATCTAGTGTCGTCAACTATGTACTCACAACCTAAATCAGATCAACAGGTATTCGTGTTTACTAAAAGAAAAAGAAATCGGAAACAAAAAAAGCAAAGCAGTTGTTATAAGAGTAGATACTCCCCTGAATAGAAATAACCATTATTTTCAAGAATCTTTTATAAAAATCCGGATTTCTTTAATATTATTAGGGAAAAGGCTGGTCCTTCTTCCCCTTTACATTTTATACCACATCTGCAATGTTATGCTCTAGTCTGTGCTTTTCTTCTTCCAAATCATCATAGATAGGTTTTACATACTGGTAAACTATTTAACTCCATGAAATTGTAAATAAAGTGATTCAATCTAACTTAAATAATAAACTTTAAAAAGAAAATTCAATTTTGGGAAAAACAAGATATTATAAGAAGGCAAGCAGCTTGAAACTCGATCAACTATCCTGTAGGTGCTTTCGAGTTAGAAACAAGGAAAATTGATATTGAAAGGAAATGTTTTAAATAGTATACAAATTATAAGAAAACTTGCTGACAAATATAAGAACAGCAATTTTAAACTGTAACATTTTTTGTCACACCAGTGAAGGACAGGTCGGGAATGGTGGAATCCTAAATCTCGGCTCAGTTCCATCTTTGGTAGAAAGTTGAACAAGACTCCCAGCATAGGTCTCCATATCAATAGTACATGGAACACCATGAACCATAAGATATCTAGCCACTCTTCTTTTATAGGGGTTCATCTGATGCGTTGAGTATAACACCTTCCTTACCACATGGGCATGCATAACTGAAACCACCTATCTGTTCTTAACCTGAAATACATCGTTTTCCTTGGTGGATGTTCATCTAGATTTTCAATTGAGAATTTTTCACCCCAGAATCCCTCACATCATAATCCTTCATCACCCAAAAATAGAAAAGAACATAGGAAGATTCACTACATGATAAAATTCAGAAAATGCACAACGTTGTCCTCCAAGTACACTCAAGATTCTCAAATATCTGCGTAGTTTGTCAGGCAACGGTGGCTCTCAAAACTCCTTTACCTTTAAGGGCAAAGTAAAAAAATGAAACTTAGGTCTTTGGAACTGTTTGATGTCTTTGTAACCCAATTGATCTTGAATATGGTGGCCATTGCTGCTTTTGTACTTTTAGTTACTGCTAAGGGTGTCGACATATTCCTGGTGGAAGTACATGTACTTCGTCTCTCCCCAAGAATGGGTGGTTAAGTGAGTAGACAGTCACCATTCAAAAGGGAGGATAGCCATCACTGCTTGATGTAACTTCAATGGGATGAGGCGAGAATCGAGGATCTAATAAGGAAAATCAGTAGGCCATCACGGTTTCAAGAACCATGCGCTTAGGGATTTAGGGTTGTTTAGGGGTTTTTGGGTTTGTAGGGGTGGCATACTAGGTTTGGGCTGTTTGACTAGGGTTTAGAGGTTAGGGGAGAATGAAATACAAACCTGAATCTTGCTGTTTTTGGTTTCAGATTTGAATTCTAGAAGTCTAGTGTTTTGGGAAATTAAGGTTTCAAATTTCTAGGTTTCTAGGTGTGTGTTAGGGCTAGGATTGTGGTCGACTGCTAAATTAGGGTTTCAATTTTCCTGCATTGGGGATTCCCGGAATCCCTGGTGAAAACACTTGATCCTCTGCTGTAAGGCCTCTTCAATAATTTTATTCATCAAAACTGATTTGGTTACAAGCTATAAGCTGTATTTATAGCCTTTATTGAAAGACTCTAAGTCTATTAGGACTCAACTTTGAAAGCAAAACGGATAAGGACTTTTATTTTAACATGAATCCTTTTTAAAATAATATTCCAACTTTACTACTCCTAGAGTGACCCAAGCAACAACATAAAAGTGGGATTAGACAAGGACAACTAATTATCTTGACATAGACTGACTCAAGTAACAAAATAAGAAAATAGTTGGACTCTAAATAAAATTCTACTTGTAAGTTGTAACTAGACCTATTTTGGCTTGATTGGGGCTGCCCAAAATGCCCATGCTGTTGAAAAGTTATCCCACACTACTGGGGTCCGGTGATACATCACTGCTAACATAGAGCTGTGCAATATTTTCCACCTTGTAGTCATTTATGACAGGGTTGTAACCAAATGCAAAATGTCCACTTTTGAGTAAATCAAATTTGTAGTGGGCAGCATTTGATGTTTTTGGATAGAAGTAGTCTTGGCAATACAATTTTCCATTTTATTTGGATGCACAAAGTAACCCCGAGGGGTGGCTCAGTTGGCAAAGCCCAACGCTTCCACGTAAGAGGTCAGAGTTCGAATCTCTTCGGGACCAAGGGCGAAGCCCCGCCTATATTAATTATATAAAAAGCAAGCTGGCCCGAACTAACCTCATTTCCAAAAAAAAAAAATAAATAAATAAAAGAAATTGGTGGATATCTCATGTTCACAAACATTGGAGGATCTTATGAAAAAGAGGCTTCTGTTGTTATTGGTTTCAAATGGCGTTAAAACTCAGATTTCTTGTTCTTTCCAATAGGTTTGCGATTTAGAGTTTGTTCTTTCTAATAGGTTTGGCAATTCTTTATATGGTTTTTTAGTTACAGTATGACTTGTTCAACTGTAAATGGTTTCTTGAGATACAATGGGGGAGTATTTTTTAGGGATAACATTAGGGAAATTTGAAAAATTTTGAGTAATGTTTGAATTCCTTAACAGAGTTTCCAAAAGTAATCCTAAGAATGAAATTCAAAAAGTTCGATTCCTTGTATCTAAGCTCAAAATCTCTCAGAGCTCATTATAGAATAGGGTACTGAAACAGAACTTCTATGTGAGTTTAATAGCATGTTATGGAATATGAATGCTCCCGCCACATTTATTCTGTGCCATTTGCCCATTTTGACACATAAGTTATCAAAATCTTGTATTGTAAACTGATCTAAATTAAGTGTGCTGAACCAGGTATTAGGCACACATCTTGTATGCCGACTTTGGAGCTTAGTGGGCCCAGACACACTTCTTGCAAAAATGTGGGGTAAGGTTGGGTTCAACCATGGGCAAGGCGCTGATGGAGGGAATCGGTGTCTTTTCACTCGAAAATAGAACATTCTCGTTCATCATCCCTAAACTGTATTTCGATCCTCAAACCATCAACGAAACCCATCGGAGAAGAATGAAGAAGGTGGAAGATCTGTGAAAAAGTTGCTCTTGAGAACGAAGAAGAAGGCGAGTTGCTCTCGAGAACCCTCAAATCTGTCTCCAAAGGTACCTTTCAGTATCTGCTTCCGCATTTACGGTTTCTCTGGTAGGTGTTTTATGCCTGTATGTTTCTTCTCAATCAAATCTATATCAGTTGTATCGTAGTCTGAGCAGCCAATGTGTTCAAGTCGGATGAGTTGAGATCCCTAACAACAAGTGAGTTAAGTTTCATCTTCAATCGTAGTAGATCTCGCCAAGTCCTCTGCAACCTCAATTTGGAGAACAAAATCACCAAAGATTTATTCAAAGAGGAACTCAAATCTGTCAAAGACAAAGTTTCTAAGTACATCATGGAAGGTGAACTGGTAATTCTTTTTCATTGTGTCTATTTATTTTGTTGTTCCATCTAAGAATTGGCTTCTCCGTGTCTTACTAAAAGGGGTTTCTTTTTGGCTGAATTTCTTTTTGTTACGATTGGGGAAATTCAATGAGGCCAGAAAAGGATTGGCTATTTGATGTAACCGATGTCAGAAAGAGATAACTGGATTGTGGCCTTCCTCGGCACGACTTAATGCCTAGAAGAACTAAAGACAGTTATTGCATAGGCATGTAATCTTACTTACTTCTGACTATCAAAAGGTATAAAATGAAGTTTGTTCAATTTAACGAAACCAATGTGGATGCATTTAGCCTTTCACATGAATGATGAAACTAGCCCTACAGCTGATGTTCCTCCTTTATGATAATTGTAATTCAGTGAGGTGAGAAAGATTAGGCAACTTAAGATGACCTTCCAGTATGGGTTGTGTAGGAGTAGGATTCCCTATCTAATGAATAAATTATTTAGCAGTCTGATGGATTCTTTTTCTCTTGGGCTTAAAAATTTCCTTGGTGAACCTGGAAACCATACTTAGGAAATGAGAGGGGTAGTCCCTGATCCTGTACCAATTATGTTCATCTCTTGATTTATCAGTGCTCCATATTTTGTTTCTGATGGCAGTGGCTTCAAAGGTTCATGTGCCACTGCTGATTTATGTGCCGTCAGCCTTTCCTTTGCCTTTTCAGCTGCTAACAGAGCTTTGTCTCTGCTCATCTTTATCAGCTTCCATGGGTCAATGCTTGCAACATAGCCAGGCTTCATATTAAAGTTAGAAGATTCCGATCGTCCATCAATTTATATTGACAGTTTCATTGGTTTCTGAAACTTACAAGCAACTGTTAAATTGTGAAGATCGATAAGAAAGACATAGGAAAGTATAGAACAGACCTATATCTAACCCGAGATGCTTTGCCTTCTTGAAATGGTTGTTGACTTGAAATGCATAAACTCATCTCAGTAATTTCTTTTAATTATTTTTGTGGTTGGTTATAATCAGTTGTTACCGGTATTCTGTTTTTAGATACTTTTTTTTGTCAGTGTTCTTTCCATTCTTGTGGTATACTGATGCTGAAAAATTCTAATCAAGTTATGAGGCATTGACATTATATTGAAAGCTTCATTTTTCTTTATTTTATTGCCTTGGTGAATAAATGGCTCTTGGTTAGTGTTATGTAATGATATCTATGAATCTTTAAAATGTTCCGAGTTCCAAAAAGCATGATGTGGTTCATGCTTTGGTGGGTGATGTTTTTAATTGGTGGTGCCATCCATATAGTAAAGAAATAAACAGGATGCATGTCAATGAAAGACACGGGGGAACTTGCCATATAGAAAATGAGCTAGACCTTGAGTTGGGTATCCTTCTAAGCATGGCTCCACGTTGGTCTGTTCTTCTGGTCAGGTGTGTCTGTGAGTTTATGAGAATTGATGTTGGAATAACATTGTTCAGGTGCCATTGTTCTCCCAGTTCTTTAAATGAATTGATACTGATCAAACCCCTTTTGTCAAGTAGTTGTTATATATCATTTTCCAATATTTCTTACTTTTGTGATGCTTTTTTCCTTCTTTAATGTGCTGGCTTGTTTAAACATGTTGTTGAAGGAATTTGGTTCACTGCTTTCTGCAATCTATGAGATTTGCATTGATCTTTGTATTGCACCTGCTACTATTTAGTGTCCTTCCCCCACATGATAAAAAACTTATATCAGGCTTGACATGTTTGAAGAATATTGAGTGCAATACAGCTTTGTATCTAGGATTTGGAATTAGTTACTATGATGCATGAGGATTTCTCCAAATTTATGCTGGTATAAATGGTAGAATGCTTAACTTGGCCACCCGTTGAGTTAATAGGATTTTGGCCTGCAGCTATAATGTTCATATTAGAAATTGAATGAACGCTCCAACTCTTTCTTGGCTTGGTTTGAGATTTTTGTGTGTGTGTGTGTGGAGGTAGGGGAACCGATCAATTTTATTATAATTTGATTTGAAATGAGATTGTTTTACAGAATGTTTATGAGTTATGCAATTACCTTGAAGGTCTGCTCATAAATTTATTTTCGGGGTGTGACTAATGGATTCTATGTTTCTTCATGGTGGATGACAACGTGAGTTTATTTTTGACTCATTGATGGATTAATATTAGTAACTTAAACCCTCACATCATATTCACACTTGATTGTTGTATACCCATTAAGTGGATGCAGCTGATTAGTTGGAAAAGATAGTTGTCCAAGTGCTGTGGATGATTCCATTGTTTTATAGAACTGTTTTCAGTTTTCATATTTTGATGTCTTTGATATAATTATGGTTTCAGTTTTTGTATTTCGATGTTTTTAGATTGAAGAGTAAATACATTCTTCGTGACTTCAACATTGCTAGGGCTATGGAGGTACTGCAGTTAATGTTATTGGATAGGGCCATGTTAATGAAGGCAATCTTATATATCAGGTTTGACCCATCATGGAGAGAGGTGCTAATATTTGCTGAACCCCATATTAGGGAGGATATTCTTGAGACAATGATTGTAGTTATCCAACCACCTAGTGGAAAATTATTCAGTCCATTTTTTACTAGGAAATGGACCATCTATTTCCTAGGAAATAGTAGATGTATGACATGTCCCAAGATCACATCAAATGGTTGAGATCCATTTATAAGTCACATCAAAGAGTTGTGATTAAATTTATAAAAAAAATGATGTGACTTGCAAATAAACCCTAACCTTTTGATGTGATGTTGGGACACATGTCACACATTTACGAGCAAAATGAACTGGATATTGGTCCACCACCTAGTTGAATTCTCAGCTTGAAGCAATTTGCATATGTTAGTCTTTTAGAGATGCATGTGGGGAATTATTATTATTTTTTTCCCCTTCGGATGGATTTTATTTGCTTTGTGGATGATATTAATAGCTTCGAACAGTTTCATATCATGGATGTAAACAATTGTGCGGTGAAATTTAAGTACTTGTATTTAGTTTCTTTATTATTATTAAAAGAAAAAGGGTGTTCATTTTGTACATGCTATACAAGAGTTTGTACCCATTTGCCAGAGAAACGTGCCAAACCATACAAGATTTTAGTACTTATTTTGTGCTGAATTGGGCAAACTAGCATTAGTATAAAAAATTCATTCTGTCATTGAAAAAATTGGTACAAAATCATTGTCATATGGACCCTAATTGAAAAAAAAAAATTCCTTATACCCCTCTTTACAGCTCTATCGATTTATCTTGAATTTTTTATATTTATGCTAATTTTTTAAAATTTCTATCATAATTGATATTTTATAATTACCTCTATTCCATTTAATCTGGAGGATTATGCTCCAAAGATCGTAACTTTTCTCATGGGTTCCATCCAAAAAGAGGCCTTGATGGTGTCTCCTTTTTTTTGAATCTTGAACCACTGATTCTGCCACAGAAGAGCAGAACTTGTAAGAAGCTCAGATCTATGATGATTGTTGAGATGGAATGGCATGTACTCACTCCATCTCCATAAATTGTTGCTAAGTGAGTTAAACCATCACCTCCGGCTTGGTAAAAAGAGTTAACCTTAGCATGGAACAGCAGAACCTTGCCAGTGATAGAGGTGAAAGTCTATTCATTTAGCACCAATTCATGATTGATTTACACAATCCTTTCAGCTCGCAAAACATCCATGTTTGACAGGACATGGATTGCAAATGAGTCAGTTGGCTGAATTTCTCTTTCAGAAGCAGGATTGGTTAAAGAGGGAGATGGATCACTTTGCTCTAGGAGTGAAGGAAAAACCCTACTCAAAACGATCTCCCAGGGAACTGAAAGTAGCAGATATGGCTTATAGGGATTCAGATCCACTCTAGCAGGGGCTGGAAACAGTTTGTCCACACATTTGAAGAACAGTAGAGAGATGGCAGTAAAAAAAAATCCTCTGCTGTGTACTTTTTCTGTTGTGTAGAGTAGTGCATTTTTGTACCAAATAGATTAAGATTAAAAGTTTTATTTTAAAATTTTAAAATCCTAAATGGTCTTGTATTTGTTTTGTTTTTTCAGCCAACCATTTGGTACAATAGTGTACTGCTGTGTACAGCAAAGAGATTTGTACAATAGAGGACGTTTTCCCGAGAGTTGGCAAGGATTTTTTTAATAGTTTAAATTAGATAAAGATTTGCTTAAATTAAATCTCAGGAAAAAAAAAATCTTTCTGTCACCCTTTGGGTCTTGATAGGGATTTCAATTTGTAGCCCGAATTGTTAACTGAACTGTACCGGCCCGTTATAACCCGAATTGGCCCGAGCCGAACCTTAATGGGCTGTGTTTGGGTTGTGGGTGGCGGAGCCCGCACCAATCCTAAACGGAACCGCAACCCGTTATAGCCTATTTTACAACCCGTTTTATAATTTTACATTAAATAGTATTTGAATCATTATATTACTACTAAGTTGTTGGTACAACTAAAAATTTAAGCATGAATTCAAAGATCAAATAATCATTCTACTACTTAATACCTAGGTTCTTGATTTCTATTGGATTGGTGGATTTTTTTTAATGAAAATTGATCAATAACAACTTTGTTTTCCATATAATTTTGGCTTTTGTTGTAGGATGCTCAATTTTTTTTTCTTGTTCTTTTTTTTGCACACCATAAACGGTTAGTCAACTCGAGTATAAACAGTTATCCGAAACCGTTAGTTAGCCCGAACCCAAACAGCACCCTAAAACCGGCCTGAAACCGTTATTTTGTTAATCGGTCGTGTTTGGGCTAGGTGTAATTCAGTCCGAAATAGTTAGGCCCAGCCCAAAACCGCACCGTTGACACCCCTAAGTCTCGATCAGATCAGAGTGTAGTTAAATACAAGTCCGTATTTTTTTTCTGGTCAAGGGATCTGTACAACCACAAATTATTTGGGGCCTACAAGTAAAAAAAAATTCATCACCCTAATTTTATGGGCCCCTTGTAATTTATGGTTGTAAAGTCTTTTTTTTTTTTTTTTGGGCCAAGGTTGTAAAGTCTTCGAAAAGCAAAGAGTGCTCCCTGGGGAGATGATCCGGACAAGTTAAATACAACCAACAAGGAAGACTAGAAAGATTTGATTTGATACACTTAAACTACTATTTTCTCTTTCATGCTTAATTGGAAATTTTATTTTAAGGTAGTTGTTATATTGGAAACTCAATATTCTATTGAACCTCTCCTTCCACTTGATACTTGTCTTTTCTCATAAGTCAAAGGATTCAGCCACCCGTAATATTTTAATTTAATGATAATTATTAAATTTGTCTTATTTCTTGGATTAAAATATATTACATAGTTGATATTTTAATGGACGATTTTTATATGTTGGAGATGGGGACATTACATTTGACGATTAATTTAAATAATATATAGAATAAATATTACTTATTTCATCTCTTAGTCGACCAAATGACATTTGGATTCATTCTTAGTTAGATAATTTCGCTTGTCTCCTTTTTTAATTGGCAAAAATATTAAATACCTTCCTTCTTAGTCGGTTAATTTTTTTAATTAAAATTTATTTTTATACTGTTAAGTATTTTTTTTAGAGCCTTGAATAACCCTTTTAAGTAAAAGATATTTTAATTTGTTAAAAAAAAAAAAGGTTTTAGTTGAAAATTTGAAATTCTAAACTAATCTCAATTGCAAATTATAATGCAATTCATCACTAGAGTAGTTGGCATGGAGGACAATGCAATGACTCATCTATATAGGGTCATTAAGTGCAGCATTGGAAAATGGAATCCGCACATGGTGAGAATTATTAGATCTTATTATAAAAATAAAATAAAATTAATGAGAGAGATTTCATGAATCCTATTGTTGATTAATTGTGAAGGATATAAGATACTGAGCTTTTTGCAATGCATATTGAAAATGTATCGGCTAATTGCATGTACTCAAAAATTATACTTTAGTATACAGATATAATTTGTCTTAGTTGTCAAAGTCATTTAATTGTAAAGAGTGAAGATATTCCAAGAGGTTGGCTCTTTTGGTAGATACCGACAATTCATAAGTAAGAGGTTAAGAATTCGAATTTTCTCAAGATTGGAGCTTCGTATTGTATATATGAAAGTTATTCCCTACCTCCAACTTATATATAAAACTATTGCTTAACTTTGATTCTTCAAATTCTCTAGAGTCCTAATTTGATATTCTCTCTTAAGTGTAGAGTTTCAAATTGAAATATATGTGAATCATCTCTCTAAGAGTTTTTTTTTTTTTTTTTTTTTGGTAAACAGATTTTTAATTAGAAGGAGGGCAAGAAAAACCCAAGACATCCTGATTACAAGTTTCAAGAAGCCAAGGAACGGAGACAGACCAAACAGTCCTACTTGCCATGGACCGGGCCTTCCTAGCTAGGGAATCGGCTACAGAATTAGCCCACCTAGAGACAAACTGAACCGACCAAGATGGTTCAGAAGATAGCAACATCCTAATATCCTCCACCACAGGAAGAGCATCTAGCTCAAAAGGGAAAAAATGATCAAGCAGACCTTTACACAGAGTCAAGGAATCGCTTTCAAAAAAGATGTTCTTTAAGCCTTCCTGCCCAGCCCAGAGGAGGGCTTCCCTGATAGCATGAGCTTTGCCTGAGATGATAGAGGAGACCGAGCAAGGGATTGAAGCCGCAAAGATGCAAGAGCCACAGTCGTCTCTTGCGATGAAATCCATATCAGCCAGATTTTCAGAAGAAGAGAGAGAGTAATCCGAATTGATCTTAGAAGCAGCGATTGGAGGGATCCAAAATCTAGCAACATCCTGAACATCATCACGAGTAGGCTGTTGTAAGCTCCAAAATTCGTAAAAAGCTTTCCAAGATTTTTTCACAACTTGTTCTGGAGTCCATAATTTCCCATTAAAAATCAAGTCATCTCTCTAAGAGTATTCAAGCTCACTGTAATAGACTAATAGTACTTTTATCAAAAAGAAACAAAAAATGAAAGAATAAAGATTATAAACCATGGATGGAGAACGCACTTATATCCTACCTGGATCCAGCTGTTTCTAATTTTAAAATGCAGGCACTCTGGGCACTTTTCTTTTTACCTTCCGAGCAACTTCTCTTCTCACTGTGATGTCTGACTTGCGTATTTTCTCATTGGATTGTATCCGTCTCCTGTAAAATTGAAGTAAAAAAACACAGTGCTGTTGACTTTGGTATGAATTACGAGATATTTAATTTTAATCGTCGTGGAGGACACACCCACCTATAGCCTGTTTGGATCCAGCTCAAGCTGTTTCTAATTCTATAATGCACGCACGCTGAGCATTTTCCTTATACCTTCTGAGCAACTTCTCTTCTCCCTGTGATGTCTGACTTGCAGATTTAATCTGCGTTTTTTCTCTCTTTTGTCTTCCACTTTCCCTTCCGATCTTGTGTCTTGCATATACTCATTGCATCGTGTCTTGTAGTCTCTGTTTTCACTCGTCTTTGGTAGTAGAAAGACATCGTCCTTCAGATCTGATCTTTTGCTTAATTTCTCCGCCATGGGAGCCAAGATGAGCTTCGGAGCCTCGTCGACTTCTGATCTTTCGCATAATGTCTCCATGGCTGCCAACATGAGCTCCGGAGCCTTGTCCAGCGGAGCCTCGTCTTCCTCCGACCAGTGGAAGTATGAAGTATTCTTGAGTTTTTGTGGGGAGGATACTCGTACTAACTTCACCAATCACCTCTTTGACGCACTAGTCCGAGAAGGTTTTCAGATTTTCAGAGACGAAGATGAGCTGAACAGAGGAGAGGACATTTCTTCAGAAGTGATGGCAGCCATTGAAGATTCTAGGGTTGCCATTATCGTCTTCTCTCAGAATTATGCGTCTTCCACCTGGTGCCTTGGTGAGTTGCTGAAGATCCTCGATTGCAAAAGAGACGGCCAAATAGAAAGGGTTCTCCCTGTTTTCTACAAGATCGATCCGTCGGATGTCAAGGTGCAGTGGTGGACGGCTGCTCTCACAGAAGCTGTGAATTTGGAGGGGTGGGATTTTGTAGATGGCGGGTAAGTCTTATTAGTCAAATCCTTTTGGTTCATTGAGCATCTTGTTCTTTGTTTCTTCTTTTGTTCCTTTTTGAATTTATACGCATTTATATGTTTTTTCATCAACATGATCAGGCATGAATGGGAACTTATAAAGGACATTGTTAAAGCAGTGTTGGCAATAACAAACCCTACTGGAGGATGTTTGCATGTTGCAAAATTTCCAACTGGACTTGACTCCCACGTAGAGGCCATACGCAGTTTGCTGAATGAAGGCGGATCAGATGTTGTTCGCACCATAGGAATATATGGCCCCGGTGGAATTGGGAAGACAACCATCGCAAAGGCCGTTTTTAACATTATGTCTAGAAACTTTGATGGTAGTTGCTTTCTTGCTGGTGTTAGTGAGGTTTCTAATCAGCAAGGAGGTTCTCTGTGCCTGCAAAAACAGCTTTTCAGTGATATCTTGGAAAGGTGAAAGCATAGATATTTGCGATGAACACGAGCGAATATTTATGCTCAGGGAACATCTACACCGTAAAAGAGTTCTCATTGTTTTTGATGATGTGGTCGAGATGAAAGATTTGATTAAATTGGTTGGTAGCGTTCAATGGTTTTTTCGAGGATTTTATCGAGGAAGTCGAATCGTCTTGACAACTAGAGATGTACATTTGCTGAATGAATTGAATATAGATGAAACATATAATTATAGAGTCGAGACAATGGATGAGAATGAATCTCTTCGACTTTTCTGCCGCCATGCCTTCAGACAAGATCATCCCTCAGAAGGATATGAGAACCTCTCGGAGAAAGTGGTACATTATGCAGGAGGCCTCCCATTAGCGCTCGTGATTTTGGGTTCTCTCCTGTACAAACGAACTCCAATTGAGGGAGAGTGTCAATTGGAGAAACTAAAAGAGACAACCATTGAGGATGTCTCAAAAAATCTTAAAATAAGTTATGATCTATTAGATAAATTTGATCAGCGGGCATTCCTTGATATCTCATGCTTTTTTGTTGGAATGGACAAAGACCGGCTAAGTATGATTTTAGATGCTTGCCGTCTGAACGGAGCAGCTGCGATTAAAATTCTCAAAGAGAGGTCTTTGGTAACAATTGATGAAAATTTTGACAAGCTACGCATGCACCATCTAATTAGAGACGTGGGTAGGGGAATTGTTCGCAAGGAGTGTATCGAGGATCCAGGAAAGCGTAGTAGAGTGTGGAATATTGATGACGCCATTGGTATATTGAGAAACCTCACTGTAAGTACTATTGGCACATACAACTACATCTCTTATAATAATAAATACATGATGATTTCCCCCTTTCTTTATATATATTAATTTATCTCTTTTGTCAGGGAACAAGAACTATTGAAGGCTTTCAATTGTTAATACCCCCAAATGGTGAAGGGCATGAGTATTTTGGCAAAGTGAATATCAAAGGTTTTTCTAGAATGCCAAATCTAAGATTTCTTCAAGTGAACTGTGGCTTGGTTGATGCAAGAGAAAACACAATAGATTGGGAAGAATCTCGTCAAGAGGAAGTTATTTCATTCAAAAACTTAGTTTTCCTCGATTGGTTTGGGTTCCCTTTTAAATGTATACCGGATAATTTTCATCTGCGGAACCTCGTCATTCTTCAAATGTGTGAGAGCAGGCTTATTAAAGTTTGGGAAAGAACCAAGGTATGTGAAATTAAATTTTGCCAATTTTTTGTTATATTTATTTGAGTGAATTTTATGATATGCCATTGGTGGAAACTCATTTTGTTTTATCTTTCAGGATCTAAAAATGTTAAAGGTCCTCAACCTTAGCTACTCTCTTGACTTAACCCATATGCCGATTTCTCTGGACTCCGGAATCTTGAGAGATTGGATCTCCGTGGTTGTTGCTGCTTGGTTGAAGTACATGAATCTATTCGTTGTCTGAAGAAACTTGTAGAATTGAATCTATCCAAGTGTAGCTGTTTAACAAATCTTCCATGTTGTATCAACGAATTGGAATCGCTTGAAGTACTTAATGTTTCTTCTTGCCCAGTGCTTGGAAATCTGCCGAAGGGATTCGGGAAATTGAAATGTTTAAGAATGCTTAATTTGTCAGAGTGCAATTGCACAGATGATGATATAGCTGGTTGTGGTCTTGGGGAGATTTACTCGTTGGAGTCATTGAATCTATCCTACAACAGATTTAAGAGCCTTCCAATGCTTCCGTCAAGTTTGCAGTCTCTTAAGCTACGGGATTGCTACAACTTGGAAAGATTGCCACATCTATCAAACTTTAAGCAATTAAAGGAGCTAGACGTTGAAGGATGTAAGGAGCTGATTGGAATTGAGGGCTTAGAGGGTTTGAAGCCTGCAACATTTATAGACTTGCCTGATTGCCAAAAATTGGAAACTTCTGTGAAGAAGAGAATATTTCAAGGTTTTTATCTGTCTCTTGTAATCTGAGTTTTCCTCTTCTTTTCCCCTTTGTCTTGCACTTTCCCTTCGGGTCCTCATTGCATCGATCTCTTGTAATCTCTGTTTTTCACTCATCTTTGGTAGTAGAAAGCCATCGTCCTTCTGATCTTTTGCTTAATTTCTCCATGCAGCCAACATGAGTTCTGGAGCTTTGTCCAGCAGAGCCTCGTCTTCTTCGCGTCGGTGGAAGTATGATGTATTCTTGAGTTTCTGTGGGGAGGACACTCGTACTAACTTCACTGATCACCTCTTTGACGCACTTGTTCGAGAAGGTATTCTGACCTTCAGAGACAACGAAGAGCTAAATAGAGGAGAGGACATTTCTTCAGAACTCATGGCAGCCATCGAGAATTCTAGGGTTGCCATTATCGTCTTCTCTCAGAATTATGCGTCTTCCACTTGGTGCCTTGGTGAGTTGCTGAAGATCCTCGATTGCAAAAGAGACGGCCAAATAGAAAGGGTTCTCCCTGTTTTCTACAAGATCGATCCGTCGGATGTCAGGAAACAGAGCAACAATTATTCTCAGGCATTTAAGACACACGAAAAGTGTTTCCAGAAGAAGCTGGGAAAGGTGCAGAGGTGGAGGGATGCTCTCACTGAAGCTGCAAATTTGGCGGGGTGGGATCAACGAAAGGTTGCAGATGGGTAAGTCTTACTAATCAAATCTTTTTGATTCATTGAGCACGTACATTTCTTGTTCTTATCTTTCTTCTTTTGCTCCTTTTTGAATTTATATGCATGAATGTGTTTTTTCATCAACATGATCAGGCATGAATCGGACCTTATAAAGGACATTGTTAAAGAAGTGTTGGCAATAACAAACCCTACTGGAGGATGTTTGCATGTTGCAAAATTTCCAACTGGACTTGACTCCCACGTAGAGGCCATATGCAGTTTGCTGAATGAAGGCAGATCAAATGTTGTCCGCACCGTAGGAATATATGGCCCCGGTGGAATTGGGAAGACAACCATCGCAAAGGCCGTTTTTAACATTATGTCTAGAAACTTTGATAGTAGTTGCTTTCTTGCTGGTGTTAGAGAAGTTTCTAGTCAGCAAGAGGGTTCTCTGCGTCTCCAAAAGCAGCTTCTCTCTGTTATCTTGAAACGTCAAGGCATAGAAATTCACGATGAGCACCAAGGAATCAATATGATCAATAAATGTCTACGCTGTAAAAGAGTTCTTATTGTTTTCGATGATGTTGTGAAGATGACACATTTGGATAACTTGGTTCGTGGCTTTAATTGGTTTTGTCCCGGAAGTCGAATCATCTTGACTACTCGAGATGAACATTTGTTAACTGAGTTGGATATGGATGAAAAGTGTACATATAGAGTTGAGATAATGGATGAGAAGGAATCTCTTCGACTTTTATGCCGCCATGCCTTCATACAAGATCGTCCCTTAGAAGGCTATGAGAAGCTCTCAAAAAGTGTTGTGCATTATGCTGGAGGCCTCCCACTAGCTCTCGTGACTTTGGGTTCTCTTCTGTACAAAAGAGAGCCAGTTGAGTGGAAGTGTCAGTTGGAGAAACTAAAAGAGATACCCCTTAATGATGTCTTGGAAAAACTTAAAATAAGTTATGATCTACTAGATAAGTTAGATCAAAGTGCATTCCTTGATATCTCATGCTTTTTTGTTGGAATGGACAAAGACTGGCTAAGTATGATTTTAGATGCTTGCTATCCGAGTGGAGTAGTTGTGATTAAAAGTCTCAAAGAGAGGTCTTTGGTAACAATTAATGAATTTGATGACAAGCTAGCCATGCATGATCTAATTAAAGACATGGGTAGGGAAATTGTTCGTAATGAGTCTATCAAGAATCCAGGAGAGCGTAGTAGAGTGTGGAATATTGATGACGCCATTGATATATTGAGTAACCTCACTGTAAGTACTATTAGCACATAGAGCACATACAACTATATATATATATATATATATATATATATATATATATATTATTTATTTATTTATTTATTAATTTATCTCTTTTGTCAGGGAACAAGAACTATTGAAGGTTTTCAATTGTTAAAACCCCCAAATGGTGAAGAGCATGAGTATTTTGGCAAAGTGAACATCAAAGGTTTTTCTAGAATGTCGAAACTCAGATTTCTTCAAGTGAATTGTGGCTTGGTTGATGCAAGAGAAAACACAATAGATTGGGAAGAATCTCATCAAGAGGAAGTTATTTCATTCAAAAACTTAGTTTTCCTCGATTGGTTTGGGTTCCCTTTTAAATGTATACCGGATAATTTTCATCTGCGGAACCTCGTCATTCTTCAAATGCGTGAGAGCAGGCTTATTAAAGTATGGGAAAGAACCAAGGTATGCAAAACTTAAATTTTTCCGATTTTTTGTTATATTTATTTGAGTGAATTTTCTGATATACCATTGGTGGAAACTCATTTTGTTTTATCTTCCAGAATCTAAAAATGTTGAAGGTGCTCAACCTTAGCTACTCTCTTCACTTAACCCATATGCCAGATTTCTCTGGACTCCGGAATCTTGAGAGATTGGATCTCCGTGGCTGTTACAGCTTGGTTGAAGTCCATGAATCTATTCGCTGTTTGAAGAAACTTGTAGAATTGAATCTATCAGAATGCCGATGTTTAACAAATCTTCCATGTTGTATCAACGAATTGGAATCGCTTGAAGTACTTAATGTTTCTTATTGCCAAGTGCTCGGAAATCTGCCGAAGGGATTCGGGAAATTGACACGTTTAAGGATGCTTAATTTGTCAGATTGCGATCGCACAGATGATGATATAGCTGGTTGTGGTCTTGGGGAGATTTACTCGTTGGAGTCGTTGAATCTATCCGAGAACAAATTTAAGAGCCTTCCAATGCTTCCGTCAAGTTTGCGGTCTCTTATGGTAAGGGATTGCTACAACCTAGAAAGATTGCCGCATCTATCAAACTTGAAGCAATTACAGGAGCTAGACCTTGAAGGATGTAAGGAGGTGATTGAAATTGAGGGCTTAGAGGGTTTGAAGTCTGCAACATTTATAGACTTGCGTAATTGCCATAAATTGGAAAGTTCTGTGAAGAAGAGAATCTTTCAGGTTTGTTTGTTTACTCCCACTAGCTTTCTATCCCTTGAAAAAAAAAAAAAAAACAATTTATCTGATTTTTTTTATAATGAACATGGTCTGACTTGGTCTCATGGACAGGATATATGTAAAGAATTTGGAGATGGTAATGTCTGTGACATCTTTCTTCCTGGGAGTGAAGTTCCCGATTGGTTTGACTTTCAAAATGATGATGGCCAGGAAATTGCCCAACGTAGTCACTTGAAGATGCAGCCACAACAAGGTTTGATCATATGCACCACCTTTAGACAACCCCACCTCTTCTGCGACACCATTTGGTTTCATGTTGAAGTTTTTGATAGTTCAAAGAATTGTATATGGAAGCATGCCAAAGAAATTCCCTATGATGAAGATGTGAAAATGATTACTTGGGTGATCAAGATATCCAATACTGTTTGGAAGTCAATCGTTGCTGAAAATGAGGATGGGGAGACAGTAACTATTTCAGCCTACTGTGTCTTGATGCAATATGATATGCCAATTAAAAGAAACGATCCGAGCCAAATTGGGCACCATATTTTCTGAGCATGGTATAAGACGAGAGTTGACTTTGTCAGAAAACGAGAGTTGGTGTTCAGTTGGTTTTGAGGATTCATCCATTCAATGGTTGGTGTTCAGGTAGGAATTGATAACTTTCTTATTGGATTGGGTAGGAGATAGGCCCATATATACATTATCTTATTGGATATCTTTTGGTTTGATGATTTCCCTCTTTTTATTTATTTGTTAATGTATCTCTTTTGTTGGGATCAAATACCTTTATCAATTGTTAAAACACCCTTTGGGCGAATAGCATGAGTACTTCGGCAAAGTGATTATCAAATGTTTTTCTAGAATGCCAAATCTAAGATTTCTTCATGTTGACTATGATGCAATGGAAAACACTACAGATTGCAAGAATCTAGTCAAGAGGAAGTTATTTTGTTCAAAAACTTAGTTACGCTTGTTTGGAATAGATCCCCTTTAAAATGTATACTAGATAATTTTTATTTGGGGAACCTTTTTATTCTTGAAATGCTGCGGGCTTATTAAAGGTTGGGAGGGAACCAAGGTACGCCAAATTAATTTTGCCAATTTTTTGTTATATTTATTTGGGTGAGTTTTAGGATATGTAATTTATTGGAACTACTTTTGTCTTTTTCTTCGGCTAGAATCTCATAATGCTGAAGGCCCTTGAAATTAATCCCAAAATGGAGGCCTTAAAGCACTGACACCCCCACTTTATGTTTAAAAATCACAGAGACCTCAAAATTGGATTTTCATTGAATATATTTGTCTAATTTTTTCACTGAAAACCTTTCAAACTTTGTTTATTATAGGGATATTTTTTTAAATAAATTGTGATTTATCTGTTTCCAATAATAAATTTAACAAATATATCTATTGAAAATCTATTTTGGAGTCTTGTGCTTTTTAAAAATAAAGTGGAGTGTCAGTGTTTTAAGGCCTTCATTTTGGGTTGCCAGTGCAATTTACTCTATTATATATATGGAACTTATTCTCCGTCCCCAACTTACATATAAACTACCTTTTCACTTTGATTCTTCAAATTTTCTAGAGTCCTAATTAGACATTCTCCCTTAAGTCTAGAGTTTCAAATTGAAATATATGCGAACCATCCATCTCTCCTAATGTATAACTATTCTGCGTACAATCTTGCATGATATTGGGTTATTAAATCAAATGTAAGCTTCACTTTTAGATTTTAACCTCAATCAAAGAAAGATGGGAGAAGGAGAAAGAAAGCGTACTTTGTCCATCACTAATTTTAGTTCATCACACATAAAGAGTAAACTTATTTCTTACAACTTAACAGTCTATTAATATAATTATTTAGTTTTTAGACAACTTTAACGAAACACTATCACTTGGTGTTGCATGTAATTTGGCTGGCTGGTCTCTTGGGGATGCACGTCACCTTTTGCACTATTTTGTCAAAAAATATTTTCATCCGAATCCCTTCAAATAAGATAGATTTGCTTAAAACATATTTGCATGCACCTTCTATGAATATATACTCCCTATGACATTCAACTCTTTTTTTTTTTCCAATCCTGATTCAATTTTGAACATTTAAGATCCAATCCTACAGTCCGAAGCTTAGTTGCTCAAGTGGGTAATTTTGATTATTTTTTGGATCAAAGATATGTTAGACTTATGGATGTAAAAATGCAAGATTTTTGTAAGAAAATACTTATGCTTTGTTTTTATCTCAAGAGTTGGAACATCTCCATTTTATTTAGGAAAATTTTCAGTGCCACCCATGAATTCTCTCTTAAAATTAATGCTCCTTCTTGAGTTTTTTTCATTTATTAATTTAGACCTCTTATAGAAAAAAAAATGTCAATGACATCTCTTTGTTATTAAAAAATCACAGTTAACTGTCAATGTAAGCAAGTTAAACTCTTAAGAAAATATAAAAATAATGATTATTAGATTATTACTCAACTTCATAGCAGGGAGATGCAGTCACAACAAGGATTGATTATATGCAGTACCTTTGATGAGCTACCCTACTACTACAGTGATAAATTCCATGTTGAAGTTTTTAATAAATCAAAGAATTATACATGGAAGCATTTCAGAGGAATTTGTCATTGCCATCGTACAAAGAATTATACTTTTTGTAAGAATCATGATTCAATTTGTCTTCAAAGGCAACGTTAAACTCCCTGCCATGAAGTAAGCTCACCCATCTTCAAGAAGACTGTTGGACGAGCAACATCCAACGGTGAACACTGCAAAAAGTATCTAGCCTTCAACAATTGGCTCCATCAACAATCCAGATTTTGCAAAACCCTCCAGAATTGCCTGGTTAAAAAAGCTTGATCGAAAGCCTAAAAGTTACGAAACTCCCAACCCCCTTGTCTTGCCGTTCAACTTCAGTGCTACATATTTACTGTGCGAGATTTTGATCTCGACGACTGTTGGCAGCACCTCAAGTCTCGCTTCTTGTCTTGTGCACATTTTCTTCTAACTAACCCAATAAACACCTCTCCGCTCTTCATTCTGCCGCCAAAAATACCACAACATGGAATTAAGCTGCTGTTTAAGTCCCATGAACCACACGAACACCAATTTGATAACGTTGGCATGCCTAGATTAGAAGTAACTTCTGTGAGCCAGAGACTTTTAGTTAAGTCATGGATTCAACTCTTTTTGATAATTTATTTAAATAATATATATAAGAAAAATATCACTTACTTTCCCCCTAATTGATTAGATGACATTTGAATCCCCTCTTAATTGGATAATATCACTTACCTCTTCTTTTACTTGGTAAATGTATCAAACACCTCACCTCTTAATCGGTTAACTTTTTCAGTTAAATTCTACTTTTATACTATTAAATATATATTTTTTTAAAATTCTAAATAATTCTTTACTAAAAGATGTTTTAGTTTACATTCTAAATTAATCTGAATTACCTTAGTAATAAAGTTCTAAATTATCTTCAATTATTGTAATTGTTAAAACACAAAATACTATCAATTACCTTTATAGTAAAAATTCTAAACCACTCTAATTATATTATATACTAGTCTCATTTGGTCAAGTAAGTATGTGATATCTACCTTAATATATAATATAATATCTACTTTCAGTGTTGTCTTTAAGGTAATTGATGCACCCTACTACCAAGGGTTCTTCGCATCACCACTTCCAAGATAAAGCAACCTCCAACTAGAGGATGAGGTAGTTCTTCTAGTCCCTTCAAGGAGCCAAAAACTAGAGCACAACACTTAAACAACTCAAAGAAAGAAATGAACTTTGTAAAACAAGTAATGTGAGTGTGAGGAATGTCTCTATTTACACACAACATGCAAGGAAATTGGGTTTATATAGACCCAAACCACACATCCTCACAAGGGGAAGAATCAATTCTCCACTAATGGAGAATTAATGGCTTGTCCCTCCTCCACTAATGTGAATAAACCCCTTGACCTAACCTCCCCACTACTTGGGGAAGTAACTCTCATATTCACTTTTTTAGAATGAATTGGATTTAATCCATTCAAAGACCTTAACCCCACTCATGATAATGGCCATGAATGGTCATGAAGTTGAAATGAGAAATGAATGTCAAGAGTTGAAATTTCAAGACCTTTAAGACCCATGACCAATGTCATGAAGAGTCTCATAACCAAGGTCATGAAGTTGAAATGATTTACTCATGGTGCCTCATTACCACCCTTACCTCATGGGTCCTACACACAAACAAAACAATTAAATAAAGGGTAATTTTCATCTGGACCCCCTGAGGTTTGGTCCAGGTAACTTTTAGTCTAGTTTAAGTTTTCTTTTGCATATGGCTCCCCTATGGTTTCAAAAATGATTAAATAAGACAAACTTAACGGAAACTGTTAGTTTAATAATTTTTATTACTAAAATGCCTTTTTTCTTTATTTGTTTTAGTTTTTTTTTTTCTTTTTAATAAGTTTTTTTCTTTTATTCAAAGAATAAATGTAAAAATCTCATTTTTGATGGTGAAAAGAATCTTTAACACCACGAGGTGAGACCTCTCTCCTCGCCGTTCTTTCCATCTTAGATCTCCGTCGTCGGCAGCTGCTAAAGTGAGTTCTTCAAATCCGGATCAGCAGATTCCACCCCTACAAAATTAAATTCCAAGATTTGATATTTATTTGCAATCAAATCTGAAATTTATGATGTAATCTGTGTTTCTGAAGATTCCATAACTAGAAACCAAGAGGATTTTTAAATTAATTTTGGTCGAACCCAGTTGGAATTCAACGAAAATAATCACGAAAAGAATTTACCTTTCATTTTCTGGATATGTTTTCTGATTTCCTGGGCGCAAGCTTCTCAGTGCATGTGAACCTTTAACACCACAATGATCACCTGAGGTTGCAAGTAAAGGAACCAAAGGAGAAGCAAAAATGGAAATGAACAAAAGTAAAAACAAAACAGAACAAAACAAAATGAGATTTTTAACATTGATGTAGTCAGATCTGAAGCTCATTCATGACAATACCACCTCTTTCTTCTCTTCTTTCTTAGCGTTCTCCTTCTTCTCTTCATCTTTCTTTGCATCCTCTTCTGGAGGTTCGGGTTTGGGGGAGATTAACTCAACCTGTCATAAATGACTCTTCCGTTGAACTCTATCCAAAACCTTCAATGGATCAGTTGCAACTTTTTTACCCTTCACAACCATCGTATGAGTCCTCCAATCAGTCTGAACATCTTCCACCCCTGAAAATCAGAAGAAACAGAGTATACATTGGATTGAGTTCACCAAAGCAGCTACGCAAGGCAATGAATTCAGAGAAATTAAAATGGGTTTTATCGGTTTCGATCATCAAACCTTCGAATCCTGTCAAGCTTCTCCTAACCTTCTTCACACATCCCTCGCAATGCATGTAGACTTTGAGCACAATTTCTTCAGGTGGAGGTTATGGTGGCTCCTTGGGTTCCTCTTTGGCATCCTCTGTGTTCTTTTATCGACAGAACCCTTCGACGGATACATCAGAAGCTGTCAAGATGACATTATAGCGTTCTTCTGTTCGCCTCTGGCTGCAAGCTGAACGAGTTGCTTGCTAGTGAGAGATTTTCCCAAAATGTAGTTCTCGTCCAGAAGCTGCTTACCCAGATGAAGGGAGAGAGAAGAGGGTCTCTTGGAGCTAAGCTGATAATATTTATCAGTGGTTTTCCATCAAGTGAGAACAGAGAGTTGTTGGGTTTGGGTTTTTCTCTGGGTCGGGGTGATGGAAGAGATGAAATCAATGATTATGGCGCGTTGAGAAGGCTTGAACTTGCCGTACCAAATGAGGTTAACAGAGATTTGGTCGGAAAGGAGAGATCTCTTGTGGTATTGAAGCAGGGCTGCTCCTGCACAACGCGGTGAGTTTTCTCCCAGCTGAGCACCTGCGGAGTTCTTGGCCGACAACGGAGGACGGAAAGAATGGTGAGGAAACCAGAGGGTCTCACCTCATGGCGTTAAGAGATTCTTTTCACCATAAAAAATGAGATTTTTACATTTATTCTTTGAAAAAAGAATAAACTTATTAAAGAGAAAAAACTAAAACAAAAAAATGAAAAAAGGGTATTTTCGTCACAAAAATTATTAAACTAACGGTTTCAGTTAAGTTTGTCCTTATTTAATTATTTCTTGAAACCACAGGGGAGCAATATGCAAAAGAAAACTTAAACTGGACTAAAAGTGACCTGGACCAAACCTCAGGGGGTCCAGATGAAAATTACCTTAAATAAAAGAAATACAAAAACTAATTTTGAAACTTAATATATAAATAATATAAATTTTAATAAAAAACCTAACATAAATTGTTGCTAAGTGAGTGAAACCATCACCTCCGGCTTAGTAAAAACAGTTAACCTTAGCATGGAACAGCAGAACCTTGCCAATGATAGAGGTGAAAGTCTACTCATTTAGCACCAATTCATGATTGATTTACACAGTCCTTTCAGCTCACAAAACATCCATGTTTGACTGGACATAGATTGCAAATGAGTCAGTTGGCTGAATTTCTCTTTCAGAAGCAGGATTGGTTAAAGTAGTAGATGGATACCTATGCTCTAGGAGTGAAGGAAAAACCCTACTCAAAATGATCTCCCTGCTAACTAAAAGTAGCAGATATGGCTTATTTAGATCCATCTAGCAGGGACTTTGCTTCAGTTAAATGCCCAAAGATAGTTAAGCAAAGCATTTCGAGCTATGTGATTGAAATTTTGGACAACTAAGCAAAGCATAGGCAATCCTAACTTTTGACCAAAATTTCGGATTTGACTGTCCGAAATTTCGCTTGCCGGTTAATGGCCATGACCCTTGCAAAATTATTCAACCAGGGGCTGGAAACAGTTTGTCCACACATTTGCAAGACAGCAGAGAGATGTGTGGGATTTTTTACCACTTTAAAGGAAGACTAGAAAGATTTGATTCGATACACTTAAACTACTCTTTTCTCTTTGGTGCTGCATTGAATTTGTTTTTTTGGTAGTTGTTCATTGGAATCTCAACATTAAAAAAGAAAGACTAGAAATATTTGATTCGATACACTTAAACTACTCTTTTTTCTCTTTCGTGTTGTATTGGAATTTTTTTCGGTACTTGTTATATTGGAATCTTAATATTTTATTGAACCTCTCCTTCCACTTGAGTATTCTTCTTTTATGCTTGATAAATTAAAAGATTCGGTCACCCCTAATATTTAATTTAACGGTAGTTATTAAATTTGTCCTACTTCTTGGATTAAAATATATTACATGATTAAAAAATTTCTTTTGAACAGACAAGTCACCCCTAATATTTAATTTAACGGTAGTTATTAAATTTGTCCTACTTCATGGATTAAAATATATTACATGATTAAAAAAATTCTTTTGAACAGACAATTTTTATATGTTGGCGAGGGGGACCTTATATAATTTGGCGATTAATCTAAATAATATAAAATAAATATCACTTACTTCATCTCTTAATTGATCAAATGATATTTGAAAATTTTTTTTAGTTAGATAATATTGTTTGTCTCTCTTTTGACGTAGTAAAGGTATCAAATACATCCCTTCTTCAGTTAATTTTTTTTAATGAATTTTATTTTTCTACTCTTAAATATCTTTTTTATAATCTCAAATAATATTTAAGTAAAAGATGTTTTTGTTTGTTAAAAAAATATTAATTGAAAACTTGAAATTTTAAACTAATCTCAATTACAAAGTATAATTCA
Source organism: Hakea prostrata (assembly GCF_041222555.1). Classification (NCBI taxonomy): domain Eukaryota; kingdom Viridiplantae; phylum Streptophyta; class Magnoliopsida; order Proteales; family Proteaceae; genus Hakea; species Hakea prostrata. The sequence goes on along the minus strand of NC_142600.1, from coordinate 11,559,065 downwards.
ATGGGTCATTAGAGTAGTTGGCATGTACGACAATGCATGACTCATTTATATGAGTTATCAGATCGACTGGTCCAGCATTAGAAAATGGAATCTGCGGATGATGAGAATTATGAGATGTTATTATAAATGAAAAAAAAAAAGTATGAGAGATTTCATGAGTTCTATTGTAGATTAATTGTGCACATAAGGTACTGAGCTTTTTGCAATACATACTCAAAAGTGTCGGCTAATTACATGCACCTTCTTATGATAAATTTAAATTGCACTTCAGTACAAAGGTATAATTTGTTTGAATTGTTAAAGTCATTTTTTTTTGGTTAAAAGTTGTCAAAGTCATTTAATTGTAAAAAAAAGAGTGAAAAGATATTTCAAGAGCTTGGCTCTTTTGACACGTACCATCAATTCATAAGTGACAGGTTAAAGAATTCTATTACCAAAAAAAAATGATTAAGAACTCAATTTTTTTGCAAGATTGGGGCTTAGAAACTTATTCCTCTCCCCCCAACTTACATATAAAATTATCCTTTAATTTTGATTCTTCAAATTTTCTAGAGTCTTAATTTGACATTCTCCCTTAAGTCTAGAGTTTAAATTTGAAATATATGCGAAGTATCTCTCTTAATGTGTAATTAAGCGGGGAACAATCTTGCATGATATAAGGTTATTAAATCATGTATAAGCTTCACTTTTAGAATTCAAATCTTAATCAAAAAAGATGGGAGAAAGAAAGTGTACTTTGTCACTACTAATTTTAGTTCATCACATATAAAGATTAAGAAGTAAACTTATTTCTTATAGCTAAACAGTCTCTTTAATATAATTATTTGGCTTTTAGACAACTTTAATGAAACGTTATTACATGGTGTTGCGTGTAATTTGGCTGGCTGATCTCTTGATCTCTTGAGATGCACGTCACCTTTAGCACTATTTTATCAAAAAATATTTTCATCTGAACCCATTCAAATAAGATAGATTTATTAAAACATATTTGCGTCTTCTATGAAAATATACTCCCTGTGACATTCAACTCCTTTTTTTTTTCATTTTTCTTTTTTGCCCAATCATGATATTCAATTTTGAACATATAAGATTCATCCTACAGTCTGAAGCTTAGTTGCTCAAGTGAGGAATTTTATTCTTTTTATGAAATAAGGGTATCTTAAGGTATTCATGCCTCATTGTAAGAATACTATTGACCAAAAAATAAAAAAAGAAGAAGAAGAAAAAAAGAAGAAAGAAAGAAAGAATAAAGCTAGTAAACTAGGGACGATATATCTCATCTCCTCATTGGATCAAAGACAATATCAGGGTTATAGATGTAAAAGTACAAGATTTCTGTAAGGAAATATGCTTTGTCTGTGTCTCTAGAGTTGGAAACACCTCCATTTTATTTAAGAAAATTTTTAGTGCCAACCCTAAATTACCTCTTAAAATTAATACTCCTTGAGTTTTTCAATTTATTAATTTAGACTCTTATTGGTTTCCTTTTTTTCTTCATGCTTCTTCTTCTTTTACAAGTTACAAAACTCGCAAGTTACTCACTGTCAACCATTCGCCGCTGTAGAATGATTCAATCAATTTGTAAGTTCTTAGTTCCTTTTTTCATAAGATAACCTAAATTAAAAAACAAAAAAGAGTTGAAAAGGCCATGTAAAATAAAATTTACTTTTAACGTTTGATGCTAAAAATCCATTCATAATGTTGAGAATAGCCTGACAATGGTGGCATAATCAAATTGAGGCAATAAGCATCATAAGTTTCAATTGAGTGTAATGGTCACTAAAATAATACAGAAGGGGATACAGAAGATTTTTGTTTATAGAGACATAAAAACTTTAAATTTAATTGTAAAAAATCAATTTGCTCTTGAATTTTACAAAAACTAAACCCCTCTCTTTCCCCCTACTTATTCTAATTACTCACATGTAAAATACAATTGCCATACACGACTTATTGGGCTGAATTATTGGAGACATACTTCGTGCCATATGGATCAATTAATTGCCATACATAATCGCACCCTAGCTTACTAACTATGATGGGTTCTTTCTTCTTTGTATTGATACCACTAGTGCTACTAAGGTAACTAAATCACTATTCATCCACACATTTTTCAATTGTAATTCCCTAGTCCTTTCTGAACTTTCGAAGATTGCATAATTTTTGCGCCATAGTTTATATGTAGCCCAAAGGATACCCACAATGAATTAACTACTCTTGTGTTTGCATCTCGTATTATTCCACCGACACATCTATTGCCCGGGTTTCCCAATGGATGGAGTTACCATCTAAGTTTAATTTATGCCAACCTATAGTGCATCCCAAAATATTTCCCCCATTAAGGCTGTCAATTGGTCTAGTTTCTAGACCAATTCGTTGTATAACTAACAATTCCCTTTGGTTTATGCACCTGTTTAACTTTCTTGAACTATTTTGAGGCTTCTTCCTTGACGTTAGTTATCATGAAAGTGGAACCTAAATTTAGAACCATTTCAAAGGAGTAGTAGAAATGTAGAATCAAAGGACGCACCAATCTTTGAGTTTTGATGGTTCTGGTGTGCAGCAAGGTTAGCCTCTATAATTAATTGCAAATTTGGGGGTTTAAATGTAATTTGTCCTTTAATAAAAACTTGATTGATGAATTATTAAAATTTTATATGAGTTTCACCTTTCAGGTTTGTATATATATATATTTTTTAATACAAATCCCTTTATTTTACAATCCCACGGTCCCACCACAGCAGCAGTGAATACGACCTTCCATCTTTCCACATAGCTTTTCTTGAGCAATTAAGCCGACTTTCTTGATTTTGGGAATTGATTATGAAATTTTCCATATGAATGGAATAATTGGAGAAGCATCTTCAATATTGCACGCTGAGCACTTTCCCTTTCCCTTCCCGTCTCCCTATGAAGTCTTCCATATTTTTTCATTGCAACCTTCTCTTGGAATCCGCGTTTTCTTCCTTGTCTTGGGAGTAGAATCCATAGAAAGTCAGCTTTGTCTGTGACGATGACATGGAGTTTATTACTCGGAATATGTTTGATATCATTGAAGAATATGAGGATTTTTAGGTCAAGAATAAGGGTAAACATGAGAACGTTTGATGTGAAAAAATGGGTGATGTTAGTCGGTGGAGAGATGTATGTGGTGGTGGTGGTGCCGTCAGAGTCAAGAAACAAAGAATTGAAAGAATAGAGAAAGAAAACAACAAGGGATGAGGATAAATTAGGAATTATAAAAAATATTTGCATAAAAAGGGGAAAAATGAATATTTCAAATTTCTAATGATGATGTCATCATCTTATTTTATTCTTGGATTATAAGGTGACATTTTTAATTTGATTCTACCTTGTTGAATTTATTTCTGATGATTGTTTGGACACCCATTAGCTGTTTGGTGGAATGTTTGTAAGAAACATTAATTCCATCTGTATCAGGGATCTATAATACCAAATATTTGGGATTCAGTTTTAGTTCCTGCTACTTATTTGATACATTCTCACATCTTATGGGTGGTTTTCAATCCTATCTTTCTTTTATTGTTGATATTCTAACCCTTTGGTTGACTTCATATTTGATTTTTTGTTCACGCCCATCCTCGATTACTGATTTAGCATCAAGGAAAGCAGAGGAAGCAGTATATGCGCTTTTTAATGTGGATTTTATTTCTATTGTTTCTCTTTGGAAGATTTTTCCTAACAGAATTATGATAAAGTTCGTCTACTGAAACGGCTCAAGTAGTGGAAGCCAAGGACTCTGTGATGGTGGTGAGTGAAGAAGAAAGACACCCGCCAGAGATTTCATTGCCTCTGAAACGGCTCAAGAAGAGGCAAAGTTACTGCTGATCGTTGAAGAATTGCCTCAGCCAGGACAGTTCAAGTTCAAGAGGGATTTGAGAGTCTGGTTAATATGGGTTTGATTTTGTAAATTAAAAAACTTTAAATTCTTTATAAAAAAAAAACAAATCTTAAGATAGAATAGATATGAGGGTATTTTGGTCATAAAAATCATAATTTGTCCTTAATTGATCTTATTGGATACCTCAGGGGAGGCAGATGCAAAGTGTCCATTTATTTGGACTAAAAATGACATAGATCAAACCTCAGGGGGTCCAGATGAAAATTACCAAAAAAAAAATAGTCCGCTTAAGCAAGGTATCGAATCCTTGTGGATGCAAAAAATTAAAAAAAGACATACTTATAACTTTTGGATGAACTAGAGAATATCACTGAGCTTTATGTAAATCTTGCCCTCATTAAAATTATTACTCGATTTATCAATTATAGCAGTGAGTCTCCGTTTTTATTTTTTTCAGAACTTTTTCTCCAGCAGCAAAACCATCTTCTTTCAATCGAATAAATGAAAAAACAACATTAATGTTGTACAAAAAAAATTCGAAAAATTAACCTACTTATATCTACAGATAACTCTGATTTTCTAATGGTAGGAGACTCACTATATATTTTTCGGATATGATCGATTATAATAAAAAAAAAAAGTAAATTAAGATTAAAAAACACAGATGGAAGATCTTTATCACTTAAAAAAAACTCGATTAATGAATTATTAAAATTTTATCCGAGATTCACATTTTAACTTTTTCAATAGAAATTCATTACGGTCCCACCTTTTATCTTTTCACATAGCTTTTCTTGAGCAATTAAATATTTAAACCGTCTTTCTGTTTCTTGACTTTGGCGGTCAATTACGAAATTCTCCATTCAGAATCTTTAGTAATTGACGCTGGGCACTTTCCTTTTACTTTCTGAGCAGCTTCCTCCGATTCTCCCTATGATGTCGGTCTTGCAGATATTCTCATTGCATCGTCTCTTGTAATCTCTATTTTTCAGTCGTCTTTGGTTGTAGAAAGCCATCGTCCTTTCTGATATCTTTTGCTTAATTTCTCCATGGCAGCCAACATGAGATACCGAGCCTCGTCTTCCTCGTCGCAGTGGAAGTATGATGTATTCTTGAATTTTTGTGGGCAGGACACTCGTACTAACTTCGCCGATCACCTCTTTAACGCACTTGTCCGAGAAGGTATTCTGACCTTCAGGGACGAAGAGCTGAAAAGCGGAGATGACATTTCTTCAGAACTGATGGCAGCCATGGAAGATTCCAGGGTTGCCATTATCGTCTTCTCGGAGAATTATGCGTCTTCCACCTGGTGCCTTAATGAGTTGGTGAAGATCCTCGATTGCAAAAGAGACGGCCGCATGGAAAAGGTTCTCCCTGTTTTCTACAAGATCGATCAGTCGGATGTCAGGAGACAGAGCAACTCTTATTCTCATGCATTTAAGATACACGAAGAGCGTTTCCAGAATGAGATTGGGAGGGTGAAGAGGTGGAGGGATGCTCTCACTGAGGCTGCGTATTTGTCGGGGTGGGATCAACGAAAGGTTGCAGATGGGTAGGTCTTAATGAACAAATCCTTTTGGTTCATTGAGCACTTTTCTTTTTCTTTCTTTCTTCTTTTGTTCCTTTTTGAATTTATATGCATGTATATGTTTTTTCATCGACATGATCAGGCATGAATCGGACCTTATAAAGGGCATTGTTGGAGAAGTGTTGGCAATTACAAACCCTGAATGTTTGCATGTTGCAAAATTTCCAACTGGACTTCACTCCCATGTAGATGCCATATGCGGTTTGCTGAATGAACGCGACAGATCAGAAGTTGTTCACACCATAGGAATATATGGCCCCGGTGGAATTGGGAAGACAACCATCGCAAAGGCCGTTTTTAACAAAATGGCTAGCTACTTCGAAGGCAGTTGCTTTCTCGCTGATGTAAGAGAGGTTTTTAGTGAACGACGGGGTTCTTTGCATCTGCAAAAACAGCTTCTCTCTGACATCTTGAAACGTGAAGGCATAGAGATTCACAATGAACATAAAGGAATCAATTTGATCAATAAACTTCTACGCGGTAGAAGAGTTCTTATTGTTTTCGATGATGTGGTGAATATGACACATTTGGATAAATTGGTCGGTAGTTTTGATGGGTTTTGTCCAGGAAGTCTAATCATCTTGACAACTCGAGATGAACATTTGTTAACTGCGTTGGATATGGATGAAGATTATAAATATAGAGTTGAGAAAATGGATGAGAATAAATCTCTTCAACTTTTCTGCCGCCATGCCTTCAAGCAAGATCATCCCTCAGAAGGCTATGAGCAGCTCTCAGAGAAAGTGGTACATTATGCAGGAGGTCTCCCATCAGCTCTAGCGACTTTGGGTTCCCTCCTGTACAAGAGAGGTCCAATTGAGTGGGAGTGTCAACTGGCGAAACTAGAAGACAGGAGCCTTGAGGCTGCCTCAGGAAATATTAAAACGGGTTATGATGCGTTAAATGAATTTGATCAGAGCATACTCCTTGATGTGCCACATTTTTTCAATGGATGGGACGAAGAATATGCAAATATATTTCGAGATGTAGTCAAAAAAATCAAAGAGGGGTCTTCGGTAACAATTGGTGAAGATAACAAACCAGACATGCGTAAGGAAATGGTTGATTTATTTACCGGAAAAACAAAGGGAATGGCTCACATGACCTGCGGTGCCTCGTCGAGCGGTGCATCGTCGAGCGGAGCCTCGTCTTCCTCGGGTCAGTGGACGTATGATGTCTTCTTGAGTTTTTCCGGGGAGGACACTCGTACTAATTTCACCGATCACCTCTTTAACGCACTGGTTCGAGAAGGTATTCAGACTTTCAAGGACAACGAAGGGCTAAAAAGAGGAGAGGATATCTCCTCAGGACTAATGGCAGCCATCGAACATTCCAGGATTGCCATTATCGTCTTCTCTGAAAAGTATGCTTCTTCCACCTGGTGCCTTGATGAGTTGGTTAAGATACTCGATTGCAAAAATGGTGGCCGAACAGAAATTCTCCCTGTTTTCTACAAGATCGATCCGTCGGATGTCAGGAAACAGAGCAACACTTATTCTCGGGCATTTAAGAGACACGAAAAGCGTTTCAAGATGGAGAAGGATAGGGTGAAGAGGTGGAGGGCTGCTCTCACACAAGCTGCGAACTCGTCAGGGTGGGATCAACGAAAGGTTGCAGATGGGTAAGTCTCTATAATCAAATCCTTTTGGTTCATGCCGTGTCATATATTTGTATATATGAGTTACTTAAAATGAACTTTGCAGTTCACTACATTGATTATTAGCAATTATTTTTATATTAGGCATCAAATTATTTATTTATTATTATTCTTTTTTCTTCTAGTCTTAAGTGGGTTTTCCTTATTTTAGCTTTTTGCAATTGAAGAGGGATTGGGATATTATCACATTTTTTAAATTTGTTGGATAAAGAAACGTTCTATGTGAGACTTTTTTCAATTTGCTTAGAGAAATAATTGTGAGAGTTAATTACAATTAAGTGAGAGTTGGACACAATTACTTTTTAATGAATGTCTGAGGGTATTCTTGGAAGAAAGATGTAACCATCTTCCGTGAGTCGGGTGCTTTTATAATAGTAGTGTAGTATTGTATATAAGAAAAAGACAACATGATTGTTGTGGTGCCAAGAGGATAAACTGTTTGAAGGCCAACATGAGACATATGTAGCGGATTATATAAAACAATTGCATGGGAAAACTGTTAGGCAATTGTAGAACTGGGCAAGATAATAAGGCCAAGGCCGAGCCTTAGGTGATGGTCAGAGATCTTGAAGATTTGGAGATCTCCAAACTTCTTGAAGATGCTTTGCCATCAACAGACTTTGCATAATTCCATTCAAAATCAAATGGATTTAAGAACCTTATCAGGAATAAAAGGTTTATCAAGGAAAGATAGGCAATCCTAACTTTCCAGATACAATAAAAAGTAATGCCAAGAGCGGAAAAGATCCAATTAAGCAAAGGTTTATTTAGTATGCGTGATAAGGATGGTTTTTCATCATTTCCCTAATTGTCTTTAATTTGAATTATTTTTATATTATTTTCTCATCTCGTTTGAATTCTTTCCATTTATCCTTCCTCCCATTCGAATTCTTTTCATACCATCTCATCCTTCCATTTCATCAGTATCCTAATTTGGTTTGATTGATTTTTCTATTGAAACATTTATATACATTGTATTTCCATACAAACATTTTTATATATTGTATTTCCATGTTTTATATCCTTCTTTTATTGTTCATTGTTACCTAATAGCATGGGATGTATGCTGCCTATATATCTCAAGTTCTCTCATATGTAATTATTCAACCATTTTTCCTATTGAGGTTTCGTCTTAATAACGAGAGGAGAAAATAATATGGAAATAATTCAAATTAGAGACAAATAGGGAAAGGATGAAAAATCATCCTTATCACGCCTAATACACCCCCTTAAGTTGGAGAGTGAATGTTAAGAACTTCTAGCTTGCCTTTATGACTGAAAAACAAATATTTTCCAAGGGCCTTGGTGAAAATGTCAGCAACTTGGGCAGTACTAGTGGTGGAAGTGGATTTAATGAGACCATGTCAAACTTGGTCGCGAACCACATGACAATCAATCTCGATGTGCTTGGTATGTTCACGAAAAACTGGGTTCGCAACAATATGTAAAACAGCTTTATTGTCACAAAATAAAGGTATTGGTTGAGGGACCATGACATCAAGATCTTTGAGCAATGTAACTAACCACATAAGTTCACAAGTGGTGATGGTGATAGCATGATATTCAGCCTTAGTAGATGAGCGGGATACAATGACTTGTTTTTTAGATTTCCAAAATAAAGGGTTGGAACCTAGGAATACACAATATCTAGTGGTAGATTGCTGAGTCATAGGGCAACTTGCCCAATCTGACTCACAATAAGCATGAAGAGATAACTTACTATAAACAGATAGAAGAATCCCTTATCCTGGAGTTCCATGGAGGAATACACAATATCCAGTGATAGATTGCGAGTCATAGGGCAACTTGCCCAACCTGACTCACAATAAGCATGAAGAGATAACTCATTGTCAGCAGATAGAAGAATCCTTTGTCCTGGAGTGCCATGGAGGTAACGTAGTAGACGATTAGTAGCATCCTTATGAGGTTTACGAGGCTCATGCATGAAGTGACTAAGAATATTTACAGTGTGAACAATATCTGGGCAAGTAATTGTGAGGTAAATTAGTCGGCCCAATAACTGACGGTATGATGTTGGATCAGGTAAGGGCTCACCATTAGAAGTAGTCAACTTAAGGTGTGGTTCCGTTGGAAATTGAGTCAGATTAACACATGTGAAACCACCATCAGTTAAGATGTCCAATGAGTATTTTTGTTGCTTGATGAAAATACTTTCTTGGGACGTGCCACCTCAAGACCAAGGAAATATTTAAGTGAACCAAGATCTTTAATCTGGAAAAGATGCTGAAGAAGTGATTTAGGTTGGAAATCGCAGTTGTGTTAGACACAATAATAATTAAAATGTCATCAACATAAGCAAGCACAAAGGTAGATGAAGACTTTGTAAGTAGATAGAATAGAGAGTAATATGCCTTAGATTGTGTATATATAAGATCAATAAGGGCACTAGAAAGCATGGAAAACCAAGTACAAGATGCCTGCTTGAGCCTATATAGTGATTTGTGCAAACGACAAACCAATTTCTCCCCCTTTCGATAATAACCAGGCAGAAGAGTCAGATATACCTCTCCATTAAGATCGCCATGGAGAAAGGTGTTGTTGATGTCCAATTGATGCAAGGACCATCATTTGATAGTAGCAATGGCAAGAAGTGTTCTAATAGTAATCAACTTAGCAAATAGGGCAAATCTCTCATGGAAACCCCCCCTCAATTTGAGTATAACCCTTTGCCATCAAATGTGCTTTATAACGTTCAATTGACCCATCTGAATGTCGTTTGATTTTGTAAACCCATTTACAATATATGGGTTTCTTGTTTGGAAGCAAAGGTACAAGAGACCAAGTCTTGTTAAGTTCAAGAGTTGCAATTTCACTATCCATATAGCCTTAGCAAAGCTTGTTAGTTAAGTTATAGCATTTAGGGCCTTGAGATACCTGAAATGGGGTGAGGAAAATCTATGATAGGATAAAAAATAATTATAAGAGTGAGAGTACCTATGCATGAAGGAGGAGCTTGGGCATCCATGTTGTAATAATGATAATCTTTAAGATGGGGTGGCGGTCGATGAACCCAATATGGCCGAAAAATGGTAGTGGATGGGAGGTTGGGTGAAGGAGGTTCTTCAACCAGTTGGGGAGAGGGTGTGATTGATAAGGTTGGATTCAATAAGATGAGTTAACTATCAATATCTAGAGCTGCAATGGGTAAAATAGGCAAAAATGGGGATGACAATTTTGAAAAAGAAAAAGAATTTTCAACAAATGTGACATTACGACTAATGTAAACCTTATGTGTTTGTAAATCACAAATCGTATACCCTTTGTTTGCATATGGATGCCCAATAAAAACACTTGGAGATGCTCAAGGATCAAATTTTTGACGAATGGATGAATGGTTAATGACCATACAAAGGCTTCCAAAAGTTCGAAGATGAGAATACGAAAGGATCTTACAAAATAAAACTTGAAGTGGTGACATCATGTAGCAGCGGGGTGGGTAAATGGTTAATTATGTTAAGTGGCTGTCAAAACACAATAACTCCAAAACTTATGAATAGATTTGTTTGAATGGATAGAGCATGTGCCACATTAAGAAGGTGGCGGTGTTCGCGTTCAATAACCCCATTTTTCCTTTCAAGCATGAGCCACATTAAGAAGGTGGCAGTGTTTGCGTTCAATAACCCCATTTTGTTGGGGGTGTGTCAAAGCAACTATGTTGATGAATAATGTCATGGGTTGTAAAAAAGTCATTTAAATGGTAATTAAAAAACTCACGAGCATTATCAGTTCGGAATTGTTTAATTAAGTATGCAAATTGGGTTTTGATCATAGCAAGAAATTCCTTTAATCAGGACCAAGCATCAGATTTATGATTTAACAAAAACACCTAGGTGTATCGTAAAAATCTTCCACAATAGTTAAAAAATATTTTGCACCACAAATTGAGAGAACAAAGTATGACCCTTATATGTCACAATGTATCAATTCAAAACAAGAAGTGGTAGAAATTGTACTAGATGGAAAAGGAAGTTGACTTTGCTTAGCTAAAGGACAAATAAAGCAAACACAATTTTTATAAAAAGAAATATTCAGATCCAAATGTGCAATATAACTAAAAACTTTTAAAGATGGATGGCCTAAACAAGAATGCCAAAAGTCCTTGGTGGGAAAAACAGTAGCAGCAACGGGATAATCCAACTCCAAATAATAAAGTCCATTGTACGCCTTACCCAGCCCAATCTTCTCTTTCGTGCGTAGGAAACAATGAAGTTGTTAGGTAAGTTGGGTAACAGATAATAAATTAAAACTAAATGAAAGAACATGTAATACGTCCGTGAGAGGTAAAGTGGGTATGGGGTTGCAATTCCTAATGTGTAACAGGAGCAAAACCACCATCTGGAGGGCGAATAGATTGTGTGTGAGGAACAAGACTATCCGAATAAAATAAAGATAAATCTGAAACCATATGAAGACTGGCACTAAAATCAATAACCCATAGAGAAAATACTTTACCTACAACATTTGCCAATGATGTAATGTTACCAGATTCCAATAGAGATAGAAGTTTATGGTACTGATCTGTGGTGAAAGATGGTGCAATAGTAGAAGGAGACCATAGTTGCAGCAAGAGAGTGAACCGTAGGAGAGGGCGGTGTAGTGGACTTTGTAGCACGTTTGGGAGGGTACCCATGTTTCCTAAAACAAAAGTCATAATGATAGTGTTTCTTGGTACCATGTTTTGAACTATAACGAGAAGACTTCGTATTGATAGCCATTGAAGAGGAGGTAGAAGATGAGGAAGAAGAAGACATGGCTAATTAAGATGCAGAATCATGTTTTAGGCTGATACCATATTAGGGCGAAACCTCAATAGGAAAAATGGTTGAATAATTTCATATGAGGGAACTTCAAATATATAGACAGCATACATCCCATGTTGTTAGGTAACAATGAGCAATAAAAGAAAGATATAAAACATGAAAATGCAACACATGAAAATGATTGTATGGAAAGGTTTCAATAGAGAAATCAATCATGCCAAATTAGGATACTGATGAAATGGAAGGATAGGATGAGATGGTATGGAAAGAATTCGAATGGGAGGAAGGATGAATGGAAAGAATTCAAATGAGAGGAGAAAATAATATGCAAATAATGAAATTAAAGACAACTAGGAAAATAATGAAAAATCATTTTTATCACGCTTAATATTATTCGCTTAAGTTTAAAACAAAGGTCTGTAGAAAAATCCATAATGGAGTTAACAGAAAGGAAGTCAGATCCAACTCCCAAAAGGTCCAGCTGCCAAAATATGTTTAGAATGAACAAAGCCCAAAAGATTATGCCACTCCCAAGGAAACAATTTATGACGAGGATCCAATGAAATTTTTTTGGAAAACTTCCACCATTTCAAGTATTTACATGCTGTGTCGTAGCTGCTGCCTTCCGATTTAGTTACATTTTGCGCTTTTCTTTTTGTTCTTTCTTTCTGTCTTTCTTTTTCTCTTCTTTGTTATTCTGTCTTTATATATATTTATATGTTCTTTTCATCAACATGATCAGGCATGAAGCAAAACTTATAAAGGAAATTGTTGAAGAAGTGTTGAAAATAACAAAACCAGAGTGTTTGGATGTTATTACAACATATCCAACTGGACTAGATTTCCACAAAGATGGCATACGTCGTTTGCTCAATGAAGGCGGATCAGATATTGTTCACACCATAGGAATATATGGCCCTGGTGGAATAGGCAAGTCAACCATAGCAAAGGCCGTTTTTAACATGATGATTAGGAACTTTGATGGTAGCTGCTTTCTTGCTGATGTTGGAAAGATGTCTAGTCAACCACAAGGTTCTGTGCATCTACAAAAACAGCTTCTCTCTGCTATCTCAAAACGGGAATGCGTAGACATACACAATGAAGACCAAGGAATCAGTATAATAAAAAAGCGTCTATGCAATAAAAAAGTTCTTATTATTTTTGATGATGTGATGGAGATGAAGCAATTGGATAAGTTGGTTGGTGGGGTTGATTGGTTTTGTCCAGGAAGTCTAATCATCTTGACAACTCGAGATGAACATTTGTTAACTGAGTTAGAAATGGATGGAAAATACATGTATAAAGTTGAGACAATGGATGAAAATGAATCTCTTCGACTTTTGAGTTGCCATGCCTTTAAACAAGATCATCCCTTAGAAAGCTATGAGCAGCTCTCAATGGAAGTGGTACGTTATGCAGGAGGCCTCCCATTAGCTCTTGTGACTTTGGGTTCATCTCTACACAAAAGAAGTCTAGATGATTGGGAATGTGAATTGAAGAAACTAAAAGAGATACCCAATCGTGAGGTCTTGAAAATACTCGAAATAAGTTATGATGTATTAGATGAGTTTGAACAGAGTATATTCCTTGATATCTCATGTTTTTTCATTGGACGAGACAAAGACTCTGTAAGTATAATTCTAGATGCTTGCTATCCAAGCGGAAAAGCTGCAATTAAAAAGCTCAAAGAGAGGTCTTTGTTAACAGTTGATGAAGATAACAATCTATGCATGCATGACTTAATTCGAGACATGGGTAGAGAAATTGTTCGCAAGGAGTCTCGCCAGAAACCCGGAGAGCGTAGTAGAGTGTGGAAGACTGGTGACAGCGCTGATGTATTGAGAAACCTCAGTGTAAGTGCTAGTAACACGTACAACTGCATCTCTTATCATAATAGATGATTAATCGCAAATAGATATGAGAATTACCCCTTTCCTCTTCCTTTTTCTTATTAATTTCCTTCTTTTTGTCAGGGAACATCTGCAGTTAAAGGCTTTCAATTGACCCTTTCTGGCAATGAAAAGGAAGAGCAGATGACTACTAATGGTTTTTCTAGAATGCCTAATCTAAGGTTACTTCGAGTTTCTCATCGAATTAGGTGGGGGGATTGTTCAAGATCTGAAGGAGGCATTATCGATTGGGAACATCCCATTCAAGGAGGAGTTATTTTATTCAAAGAGTTAGTTTGGCTTAGTTGGACAGGATTCCCCTTTAAATACATACCAGAGAATTTTTATCTGGGAAACCTTGTCATTCTTGAGATGCGGATGAGCAAGCTTGAAGAAATTTGGAAGGGAACCAAGGTATGCCAAATTAATTTTTCCAAAATTTCTTTTATTTATTCAAGTGAGTGTTAAGACATGCAGTTTTTTAACCAGAAAAAAGTGTAATAATACGCAATTTGTGAAAACTGTTTCTTGTGTTTTCTTCTAGAATCTCAAAAGGCTGAAGGTCCTCAATCTTAGCTGGTCTCCTTACTTGGAGATTACGCCGGATTTCTCTGGACTCCAGAATCTTGAAAGATTGAATCTAAGTCATTGTCAAAGATTGGTCGAAGTCCATGAAACTATTCACTTTCTGAAGAAACTTGTCAAATTGGAACTAAGCTTTTGCGAGAGTCTTAGAAATCTTCCAAGCGGTATCAACGAATTGAAATCACTTGAAATACTTGATGTTTCTTATTGCTCAAAGAGGATCAGACATAGTTATGGAGTTATGAGAGCTGGAGTTATGAGTGAAGCACCTTGTTTTAAGGGATTGAGCTCCTTGAAAGACTTAAATTTGGCAAGCTGCGGTTTGACAGATGATGATATAGCCTCTGTTCTTCGGGAGGTTTCCTCGCTGGAGTCATTGGATCTATCCAGGAACATAATTGAGAGCCTCCCAATACTTCCATCAAGTTTGCGATCTCTTTCGATAGGGTATTGCCACGAGTTGAAAAGATTACCACATCTATCAAACTTAAAACAAATATGCAGGCTAGACCTCACAGGATGTGAAAACGTGACTGAAATTGATGGCTTAAATGGTTTGAAGTCTGCAACAATTATAGACTTACGTGCTTGTTTCCAATTGGAAACTTCTATGAAGAAGAGAATTCTTCAGGTATGTTCATTTACAGACTGTAGCTTTCTGTCCTTTAAAAGGAAAAAAAAAAAGGAAAATCAACTTTCTAAGTTCCATATATAAAGAACATGGACTGATTTGGTTTTATGGACAGGATATATCTAAAGAATTTGGAGATGGTAAGATCTGTGACATTTTTCTCCCTGGGAATGTGGTTCCTGATTGGTTTGGCTTTCAAAATGATGATGGTTTCCGAGTTATTGCTGAACTTCGTAACATGGAAATGCAGCAACAAGAACAAGGGTTGATTATATACAGTATTTTTCCGTCATCCAAATTACACGACTTTCGTGTATCTTTCCATGTTAAAGTTTTTAATAACTCAAAGAATTCTACATGGGAGCACGACAAAGAAATGTTTGATATATGTGAGGAAGTGTTTACTTGGGTGATCAAGATACCTAACAGTATTTGGAAATCAATCGCTGCTCAATATGAATATGGGGATACGGTAACTGTTTCAGCCTACTGTGCTTGGGAAGAAGCAATGTCTGACCAATATGGAAATCTAGAACGTCCGTCTGAAAGACGTCTCCCTGCGGAGAAAATTGGGTTCCACATTTGATGGTTTATCGGAGGAGAAAAATTCAGAAGCATCAAGCATCACTGGTAAGCTTTTAATATTTTGGATACTGTCTTGGATCATTTGGGTGTATTTATTTTCTAGTTTTGAGATATAAACTTTAAAAATAATATTTTTCCTTTAGATATGCAGTTATATATTTTGTATCACACATAGGTGTGAAGATGTTTGAAGGCTTTTCTATATGGGCCAACAACTGTTTCTCCCAAGGGTCCCTTTTTCCATAATCTTTCATCACCCAAATCTCAACAGAGCCATCACAGACAGGACTGAACAAACAGAGTTGCTCTTCAAGAACACCAATGATAAATGTCGTCAACCTCATGGCCTTGAAGTGATCATATAGGGTATGCTTTCTTATTCCTTATTTTCAAGTATACTCTCCATTCTTCGAATAAGGCATAGGTTTTAAGTAGTCAAAATACTCAATTTTACAGAAGCAAAATTATTTTTACTGTGAATTAACTCTATAGTTGTTGAAATATGTATTGTAGAATGGTTACCGAGTGATGTTTGTGGCATTGCTAAACAATGAAACTGTTGAGGATTCATTTTGATGGTTTTGCTTCTAGTGATATGATGTTTACTTAGTGGTTGAGCTTAAGCCTTGGTCCAGATCTAGATGATCTACATAGAAGACTAAATGAGGGTTTTACGATATTGAAGAGTTTTACCATGTATATAGCTTATCTAAATTTCAAATTGGTTTTGAAACTTCCTCATTATAGATTGTCATTCTTCAGTGTCTCTTTTTCAAATTTTGCAAATATGAAACTGGTGTTTTCTGTGCCAATTGCTGACCTCCATAAGACAGTAGGGATGGTATGGATTACAAAAATGAAATAATTAATCACTCGACACAGTAATTATGCTAACAGAACTATAAGAATAAGATCTTTAATTACACCAATGATAATAATGGACTTAGCTTAGACAGTGAAGAAATCCAATGGTTTGCTCGATATGATCAAGTACAAATCACAACATTAACAACTCCAAACTTTGGACAAACATAAGGAATAGGAAAATCCGATTTAGATCATCTATACACTAAGACGACACACAACACATCTTGAAGTCTACTTTTGACATGGCTGGCATCCTTCAATAGGGTAACTAGAGAAACTGTTAAAAATAAGTACATAAAGAAAATAAACCACCTGATGGCTTCTGAGTTGCTTGTGAATCTCAAAACCGTCCTTCCGCTCTAACATAAGGCTTAACACAGGGCCTGCCCATGTCATGAAATGAATGGTTGATGTCTCTGCAATGGACTTTCAATTTCCTCAAATTTATCGTGCTAGAAAGAAAAATTATTTAGTATTCAGCACCTCCACAATGAGCAGGAAATCAACCAAAAATCAATGACAATACAAATGATAAACTAAATTAAAATAGGAGGTCTGCAAACGATATTGTTTCAATCCAAACCCAAACTGTTAGCCCAAATTGTACCAACCCAAATGGAAATTTTGCTGATGTCCATATCTGGATTTGGTGCTTTCAAGCTGAAACTGAAGAAGCTCAAACCAAAATTGATCAGAGCGAACCGTTGGATACAATAACTGCTTCAGCCTAGTGTGCCCTGAAAATATCAAGTTATATAATAACCTCATTTGTATGAAGTAATCATACTACATACAGGACATGCTATCTTATTTCTTTATTTTCAAGCATAACATTCCTATTCTTTGAACCAATGTACAAGTTAATTATAAGTAGCCAAATTACCCATTTCTACAGAAGCAAGCGTTTCTCCCAAGAATCCCTCATGCTGTAATCCTTCATCACCTAAATCTCATCGTGGACATCTTTGAAGGAACAGAGCAGGTAGAGTTGTTCTCCAAGAGCACTGATAATCCGAGCCTTATCAGCATCAGTAATCTCAGGTAGTAACAACTCTCCATACTCTTCTTGGTGAGTAGTGGGCTTACATTAGGGTCCCTAGTAGGATAAGCAAGCCACTGAAGAGCAGAATTTACAAGAACCACACATTTTTTATAGTTGAAGTGGTAGAAGGGAGAGCCTTGATCCTATTCCATAAATGTGTTCCTGTGGTTTTTTCCCCATTTCTAGAGTAGAGTGGAATTCCCAACGTAGATATGTGCTACAATCCTACATATATGCACCTGTGACATCATAATTTCAAGAATTAACAGCGTCTTGAGACTTTGTTGGTGGCATCTGGTTTTTGGATATTCATCAAGGTCCGCTTGTAGGAGCTCAAATCCATGAGTGTTGTTGAGATACATGAATTGCTGATATGTGAGAAAACCATCTACCTCTGAATCGTCAAAAGTCACAGTCAGTGTCCTGTAAATATATCTAAAAACTGAGCGGTGAGAGTTCGGTGTGTCTCATCATCTCCATCCCAGTTTTGCCTATGAGCGGCCAGATGATCTCCAGCCCCTGCTAGCAGTGTGGATCTGAATCCCTATGAACCAGTTTCTGCAATTTTTAGTTTCCTAGGAGAGTCTTTTGAATTGGGCTTTCCCATTTTCTTTTAATCCTAAAGCAATCCTCCTCAAAATTCACTTCAGTCAGTATCTCAACCTCATTTTCAATCTTTACTCCAGCAAACATAGATGTTTGGGAACAAAGAGCCGCCGTAGAAATCGATCATGAAATTGGTGCCAAGTGACTAGGCCTTCAATGTCTGAGAGTAGTTTGATTAAAACAGTTTCTACGATTAGATTCGGAATGCTGTTTGAATGCGGTGCAACTCTAAATCTAGAATCTAAAATAATCTATTGTTAAAAAATTAACCATAAAAGACAATTAGGGAGATGCTTTTTCAAGGGTTTATTCATGAAAACAAAATATTTAAGAAAAGAGATTTGATTCGAATCAGTTCAGATAAACTACTCTCCTGATTTTGTGGAGCATTGTCTAGATGTACCATACAAGTTTTGTAATTCATAATGCTCCTACAGAATTGAATTGGTTATTTTAATTCCCATGCTTGCACTGAATTCCCTCTAAGAACCTGGATGAAAGCAACCAACTCGCTAGCAACTTAGTGAAGAGCATAATTTGCAAGAACCCATAATCAGGGTTGTGGCTTAGATGGCAGGGGATGTCTTCTGTAGTTGTACTATATTATTTATATTTCCATTGTCTTTATTTGACTTAAGCTAGTGTAGTTTCACGTGCATAGTTGTACTATAGGTTTGATTCATATTGTTCATCTACAATCAACTGTAACTAGTGCAAAATCCGCAATTAGACCAAAAAGTGGGATTTTTTTTTTGGTTATTCTTACTTTTAAATTTTCTATTTTCAATTGAATACCACAAAGGAGGATTATTTGTTTTTTTGGGGTTTGAATTTATCCAATAACATATGCATTAAAAATTAAAGGAAAACTTTCAATGCCTCCCCCTGAGTTACCTCATATTATAATGCCACCTCTTGAATTTTTCACTTGATCAACCACACCCCCTATCACTAACACTGTTAGTCTTAAGTAGTTTTTATTTATCTATTTTCAATATTACCCCCATATTCTAGGAGAATAAGAGGGCAAAAAAAAAAAAAAAAAAGAAGAAGAAGAAGAAGAAAGAAAGAAAATGCACAAGAATAGAAATTATGGAGATACTAGAATAAAAGAAGAGCAGTGGTTGCAGACGGAAGAGGAAGTTGAAGACATGTCAAGTGTAGGGTTTTCCGTTCAAGGAAAATGGTGTCTTTTTTGAAAAGTTAAATTTGTTTACATCAACACTTCTTAACTTTGATTTCCCGATGGCTTGGGTTGTCACAAATATATTTTCCTCCTCTTGTAATGCAAACCATATATGGGATCGATAGTTAGTAAATACGCATATTGATTGTCGTATTAATATGCGTATTCGAAAGTATAATTGAAAAAATGAGTTTTTCCTGTATATTAAGCATACACTGTTGCCGTATCTAACTTCATAACATACGCATATCAATTTCCTTATTGTCATACTAATTGACATACAAATTGGTTTTGTGCTTTCTTTGAAAAATATAAAGTCCAAAAGAGTCATGAGAAATCCTTAATTCTTACATGTATTCGCCAAACTCTTATTGTTTTCCTTTTTCTCTTCTTGCTTCTCCTTCCTTCACAAATTATAAAACTTGCAAGTTACTCATCGTCAATTATCACCGCAGTAGAATGATTAAATCTATTTGTAAGTAACTTACTTCCTTTTTCATAAGATAACCCAAATTGAAAAACAAAAAGGAGTTGAAAAAGCTATGTAAAACAAGATTTACTTCTAACTTTAGATGCTAATAATATCCATTTATAATATTGAGGAATGAGGATAGCTTGAGAGTATGATGGCATCATCAAATTGAAGGTCAATAAACATCTTAAGGTTCAATTGAGTGCAATGGTCACTAAAATAAATAGAAGGAATGCTTACTCAATCTTCAAACCTTTGGCATAGTTCTTCATTTAGTTGAAGCTAATAGAACAACAAGGATATGTAGGAACATTGTCGTAGACATTGCAACAAAATCCATCAAAGTACAAGAAAATATTGAGATTGTTTGATTGTAGAAAAGAGACAAATGCAAATGATTTTTATATTTTGCTGTTTAAAACAATGTTTTGTTAATTTAGTGAACAACATGACAAATGTCTTTTTTTAGATATTTGTCTTATTTATTTTAGATTCGAAGATTCGAAGAAAAAATAGTCTCAAATTATTATTATTATTATTATTATTATTATTTGGGTGGGTGAACAGAAGGTTTTTGTTTATGGAAACATGAAAACTGTGAATTTAATTGTAAAAAATCAATTTGCTCTTGAATTTTACAAACACTAAACCCCTCTCTTTCCCCATACTTATTCAAATTACCTATATTAAAATGCATATTAAACATGTAAAATACAATTGCCTTACACGACTTATCATATGGACGATTAATTGCCATATGTTTACTTGAAATTACTAGCTATAATGGGTTCTTTATTCTTTTATTGATACCACAGGCGCCACTAAAGTAACTGAATCACTTTCCACCCACACGTTTTCCTATTGTAGTTCCCTGGTCATTTTCGAAGTTTTTAAGATTGCATAATTTTTGCGTCACCGTTTATATGTAGCGCAAAGAATACCCAAGATGAATCAACCACTCTTGTGTTTGGTCGTATTATTCCACAACACCTTTATTGCCTAGGTTTCCTAATGGAATTACTATCCAAGTTTCATTTATGTCAACCTATAGTACTGCTGATGAGTAGTTTTTATATCTACTAATTAATTGGTTTTATTTCTATAATTTTGATGATTTATATATTTCCTAGCATATTATAATTAAAATTTATTATTTGTGCTTGCAGGAAATCACCAAATTTGCAGGGTATTATTGGAAAATTCTGCAAAAATCAACTTAAAGAACCAAGCTAGATTTTATTCCACTCAAAAAATAAGTCTTTTTCATCAAGCTAGAGTAACTCTAGGGGCTTCCTCAAGTTAAAAACGTGGAGAGAATGATTCTTTACATGCTTCAGGGTTTAATCTCTGAGTCCAGATCCTCACCCCGTCGGGGGAGTACAGAGTACTCGCTGACAGCTTCCCGACCACACAAACATGTGGGGCCCACAGGTGGAAAACACTTTTTGGAAAAGGAAAAAAAAAACCCTCAAATTTTTACCTGTGGGCCCCACATGTTTGTGTGGTTGGGAAGCCGTCGGGGAGCACTCTAGGCTCCCCCGACGGGGTGAGGATCCGGACTCTTAATCTCCTATTTGGTACTAGATCAAAAAAGGAAAAGGAAAAATTCCGTTTTTGAGTGTCTCTGTCCAGTTTCAATCAAGTTCTTCATCGAATGGTCATCTGGTGTTCGATCCAACTAATTTTTCGAGAAAAGCTTTGTAACTTCTTACCTTTCAAATCCAACGATGGGATTGTGTATCTGAGCTCTCTAAATTAATCCAATTTGTATGTCAAATCCTTATTTGGTGTAGTCAAATAAGAAAATTAGAATTGTAACAAATTGATTCAAAGAAAAAAAAAAGAACAACAACACCAGCTTGAGGATGTTTGGAGTAAGGTAGATGACACATTTTGGAGGCGCTCTTAGGCTTTGGAGACTTGGAGCTTGGGAATAAGTTTTTCATCATCTTCTTCCAATGTTTTCGAACTCTTATGTGATGTTTTTTTTATTTCTAGAATGAACAAATTAAATTTTTCTAGGTATAAGATGTATCCTAATTTTAAATTTCTATCCTTGAATTTAAGAATAGAAGTTTGAATATTGTTTTCATTGATTGAGTTTTTACTCTTGTTCTTAATGCTTTTGATTAATTGGCAACTAATCAACTGATTCGTTAATTATAATAAATTGATATGGAATTTAATTATGTATTTAATTCGTTGGAGTAAATGCCATGAATTATATGTAGGATAGAGATATACTTACATGGTTTGTGTAGCTATTAAATGAGAATTCATAGAATTTAATAATCTTTTAGTTGTTTTAATTCACATAAAATTGTGGGTTAGCAATTGAAGGAATTTCTATTAGTACTTGAGAGAGACTAGCAGATAGGATAGGAAATCTCACTTACCAATCAGAAAAAAATATTTCAAATTATAAAGATTGATGGATCAAAGGATTAGAATGATTAGTTATGGTGAAATTTTACTTCTATGTTTTTAGTTATTAACAGATTGAAATTGAAATTTGTAATTTAGTCTAAAATAATTCTCTTTCTTATTATTTGTTCGAATAAAATTGGTATAATTAGTTTGATACTTACTCTATAGTCTTCAAGGGAGCTATTTTTTCATGAGTATATTACTTGTTACGACACCATAAACAATATATGTGTAGGTCCTAAACAAACTAACACCATTAACCACCATTAAATATTTTAAATTTTAAATCTGGAGAGATCAAAATAACCTTAGATTATCTATTATACTATGTTATGACTTAGATATCCTTTGCTTACTCACAATATTTTTTTTTAAACCAAAATTAATTAATACTTAAT
Organism: Hakea prostrata; assembly: GCF_041222555.1. NCBI lineage: Eukaryota > Viridiplantae > Streptophyta > Magnoliopsida > Proteales > Proteaceae > Hakea > Hakea prostrata. The sequence continues at coordinate 11,536,489 of NC_142600.1, read as the reverse complement.
GACCAATAAAATATATATTGTGAATCAATAAATGATATTTTAGTCATAACACATGAGGGGTATTTTGTTCTTTCTAAATTTAAAATTTGAAAATACACAACGGTGGCTAATAATGTTAGTCTTGGTTCGACTCATACATAATATATTACACTAAGGGAACTTAACATTAATTTATGCCAACCTATAGTGCATTCCAAAATATTTCCTCCTATTGAGGCTGTCTAGTTGGTCTAGTTTCTTGACCAATTCATTTCGTAAGTAACAATTCCCTTTAGCTTATGCACCTCTTTAACTTTCCTAGACTATTTGAGGATTCTTTCTTTGACCTTAGTTATCATGGAAGTAAAATAAAATAAATGTAACCAAAAAAAAAAAAAAAAGAAACCACAGATGGAAAATCTTATCATTTAAAACAAAAAAAAAGCGGAAAAAAAAAATCTTCATTGATCAATTATTAAAATTTTGCATAAATGTAGCTAAATGGCTATGTAAATAAATCCAACCATTGAATTCATTGAGTTAAATCTGAACCATTTGTGATGAACGATCCAGATTTAATCCTACCATATTTAATAGTAGGATTTCTAGGAACAAAAAGCCAAGCAATTTATACAGCCGTTCAGCCAACACTTTCCCTTAAAATTTTATACGGATTTCACGTTTGTATTTCATTTTTTTATAGAAGTTCTTTTCTTTTACGGTCCCACCACAGCAGAGCTACAGAAGTGAGTCCAACCTTCCATCTTTTCACATAGCTTTTCTCTATCAATTAAACCAACTTTTCTTGACTTTTGGGGTTCGATTACAAAATTTTCCATTTGAATCGGATAATTGGAAAGGACCCGTTTGGTTGCATGAATACAGAGATTTGAAATCTCTAGATTCACAAATGAGAGATTTATACCCGTTTGGTAGTATAAATCCCTAGATTAATGAAATCTAAGGATTTACCTTTTTACACTAAAAATGCGAATTTATAAATTTATGGATAGGAGGTGAAATCCAGAGGTTTCACCCTTATTATAAGTGCTAACATTTGGACCATGACTCCATAGATGTGTTTTCAGGATGGTTATTCAGATTTCATTCCAAATATTCAAGCTAACCAAACAGTTCATTTTATGAACCATGACTCCATAAATTTGAAATCTCTAGATTTCTGAAATTTTCAAATTCAAGTAACCAAATAGGCCACATTTAACAGTGCACGCTAAGAATTTACCCTTTCCCTTTCCCTTCTCCTATGATATCTTCCATATTTTCTCATTGCATTGTTGAATCTATGTTTTCTTCCTTGACTTTTTAGTAGAATCTGTAGAAAGTCGTCGTAATTCTGATCTTTTGCTTCGCTCATGACCATGATGAGGAGTTTATTACTCTGGATAGGATTGATATAGTTAAAGAAGATGACTATTTTTCAAGTCAAGGATAAGGGTAATATGAAAACGGTTGGTGTGGAAAATGGCTGATTTCAACTAGTGGAGAGACGTATGTGGTGGTAGTGGCGAGGGTGGTGCCATCAGAGTTGAGAAACAAAGAATCGAGATAATAGAAAGAGAAAACAATAATAGATAAGGGTAAGGCCAGAATTATAAAAATACTTGTATAAAGAAAGGTAAGACGGATATTTCAGATTTTTTGTTCTCAGTAATAATGTCATCATTTTACTTTACTCTTGAACAGTAGAAGGACATTTGTAATTGATTCTTTTTCAAGAATAATAGATGTAATTGATTACAATTCTAGGAGGTTTATGTGTAATTTGTCCATTTATTAATCACCGGTAAAATAGTCATTTTGACTCGACAATTAATAGCCAAAGAATTCTGCTAACCTTTTAAGACGTATATAATTTTGGACGACCAAGAGAATATCACTAAGCTTTATATGAGTTGTGCACTCATTAAAATCTCAAGAATTTAATTAAAAAATCCTTGACCCAAGCATGGTGCGAAAGTTTGCCTAATATTGTCAGTTCGCTAGGTGATACGGCAAAACTAGTGAACTGGCAAAATCTCGCTGAAATATCGATGAATTTTTGCCCATGTTTAGGATCTGATGCAGTGATGCCGGAACAACCAAATTTCGCCACCGAATTGATCAAGAAGACAGAAAAAGATCAGATTAAGTTTAGCCAAATGAACTACTAGTGTTGTTTGATTGTTAATTAAAAGAGATTAAGACAAAATCAAAGGAAAGCAACGACGAATTGTGGCACCTACCATTTATCCAGTTCTTCTCCGGTTGGAAATGGTGTTCAGTTCTCAGCCAAGAGAGCATATCGTTGGTCTTGAGTATCCGACGTAGGAAGAAAGTTGGAAAACCTTCTCCGACACACCCTCTGTGGCACCTCGGGACACCAGTTCTAAAATCACTGAAGCCAGCGATGAACTACTTTTGGCTTTAACTACTTATGGGTTCTCGAATCTCCGTCTTTTTGTGGCCAAAACCATCATAAACATGGCAAGGACAAAGATGGAAGTCAAGATCAAAGCGAAAACCCTCATGGTCTCTGACAAGTTGACGGAATCTCTGATTATGATTCTTCGTTTGGCAGCAGAGCATAAGAATATGGAATTTCGTGAAAAATTGTCAGAGGAGATAAAATGGTGAGATATTGCCCTGATAGCTCGTGAACTGAAACCACCAATTGCGTACCAAGGACCAAAGACGCATAACTTATCAATTATTTTTTTTTGGTAATCAAGTTTTCATTAAGAAACAAGAGCAGAGATGGAAACTGAGCATAAGTTCAGTAAACCAATCAGAGGAACATGGCCAATAACTCGGGCCCTGAACCAAGTAGGCCTTCAGTGCTAGCTGATCGCCTGATCCGCAACATTGTTAGATCTTCTACCTTAACTTATCAATTATTAATACTACGTTCCTTTTCAATAGAATATTTTTTTTTTCTGATCCCACAACAGCAACGGTAGAGTCCCACATTCTATTTTTTCACGACTTTACATTGCTTTTTACTAAATTAAAAAATCCTGGATGGAAACCGTGTGACTCGGTTTATTTTTCATATGCATGATGAGAATTATGAGATGTTATTTAAAAGAAAGGTAATTTTCATATGCATTCTCCGTGCTATAGAAAAAGTCAATTTAAGGACAAATTATCATTTTTATGATTAATTTACATTTATTTTTATTTTTTGACAAATTCCATTTGGACCCCCAAAACCCCTGATATTTGGTTTATGTTATTTTTAGTCCAAAAAGACTTAGACTTTGCAATTGCCTCTCCTATACTATAGAAAAAGTCAATTTAAAGATAAATTATCACTTTTATAACCAAGCCCTTATTCTTTTTCTAATTTAATTTTTTTTACATATACATTCTTCTTACCATAAAACTTGTGACTCCCCTTTTAGTCAAAAAATAAGGTTTAAACTAAAGGTACTTGAGTGATTTTAACATATAAAAGTATTTTGGTCATATTTTAGAATTTATTTAAATTTTAAGATTTTTTTATAATTTTTGTACTAAAATGGGAGTCACGAGTTTCATAGCAAGTAAGATTATATGTAAAAATTTTAAATTAAAAAATGACTAAGGGCAAATTGGTCATAAAAGTGATAATTTGTCCTTCAATTGACCTTTTTTATAGTACAGAGGACGCAAATACAAAGTCTCAATTTTTTTGGATTAAAATGACATAAACCGAACCTCAAGGGGGCCAAATGAAATTTGCCTAAAAAAAAGAATAAGGGCAATTTGGTTGTAGAAATGATTACTTGTCCTTAAATTGATTTTTTCTATAGCACAGGGGAGACATATGTAAAGCTTCAATTTTTTTGGACTAAAAATAACATAAACCAAACCTTAAGGGGTGCATATGAAAATTACCCTTAAAAGATAAAAGAAATGGTAAAATTACCCTTAAACCTCCATCACATCTAATTTTTAGACAACTTCAACAAAACATCTCTGGCTAATCTCTTGGGATGCATGTCACCTTTTGCACTATTTTGTTGAAAATATTTTCATCTGAACCCCTTCATGTACATGTATTCAACTCTTTCATTACTAAAAAGAAAAAACTCTTTTTTTTAACCTTTTTTGGCCCAATCATGATATTCAATTTTAAACATATAAGATCCATCCTACAATCAGAAGCTTAGTTGCTCAAGTGAGCAATAATTCCTTGTGTGAAATAAGGGTATTTAGAATTCTAAGGGTATTAGTGTAAGAGTGCTTTTATCGAAAAGAAGAAAAAAAATGAAATAATAAAGATAATAAACCGTGGCTGGTATCTTCTCATTGGATCGAAGTAGATATTAGGGTTATAGATGTAAAAGTATAAGACTTTTGTTTTGTTTTTTTCTTTCTTCTTTTTCTTCTTCTGGTTTTTTAACATTTTTAACATGATTTCTATTCTTTCATAATTTTATTTTCCGTTTCTCTATATTCTT